>NW_027442383.1:0-126286 GCF_048569485.1 Anomaloglossus baeobatrachus
TCGGCCCCTATTTTCAGCATCATCCATTGCTTCAACCACGTATTGTATTTGGCGGGAGTGTTGTTCTAATAGTGCCCCGTGGGCCTGTGAAGTGTCCTCCATATTCTGAATTTTAGCTGCCTGCACTTGACTCTGGGTGTCCACTCTCTCCACCTCCCCCTTCAGGGCTGACAGCTCTGTGCGGTACGCCTGCTCCAGCCTGGTTATATATGCCTCCATATCTTCCCTGGTGGGTATAGCTGAGAAACGTGCCCGCATCTCATTAAGCTCTGTCAGAACTCCTGACTCTTGTGTTGTTGTTATGGCTGGCCCTGACCCTGCATGCTTGTCTGCATCTGGTAACTTTAGATTTATGTTGTGCTTCTCCCTGGGTATGGTCTCACTTCTGTCAGGGACCTGTAACTCATTTGCAGTGCAGTGTCCCCCCTCCTGAAATTCCTCACACTCCTGCATGTGTGTTATAGGAAAGGACGTTACTTCCCCCTCCAGAGGCCTCCAGGCTTCAGGGCTACTGTTTATATCAGCAGGCACTTCCCCCGTGCTTCTCACTCCGGGTTTCCCCTGTACCTGCAATCTTGGGCTGTCTGGCCTTATCTTCTGTATCTCCTCTTCACTCTGGGTGGCCTCTCCTCTCAGTCGCGTCAGCTGCTGAGCCTTTCCCTGCATCTCCATAGCTGCCATCTCACTGCTGCACGCTGAGCTCACCTCCTGTGTAGCCTTAGCAGCCATCTTGGGTGCCACCTGTGAAGCTTCTCTCTGCCCCGGCCTGGATAAAAAGTGTTTGATCCCTCTCTCCTCCGATTGTGAAGCTCTGCTGCTGCACCCCTGGGATCTCCCTCGTCTCCTCCGCTGCATAGCCTGTGTTGCAGAGTCCTCAGTTGCGTGGATCATCAGTTATAAAGTCCAGTGGCAGGAGCTAAGACAAGTCACGTCCTCACTCCTTCATAGCCAGGACACGCCCCTACCTTTCATGATTAAACTGAAAGTGAAAGTAAAGAAACACACACACCGAAAAATCCTTTATTTGGAATAAAAGACAAAAAAACAACCCTGGTTCACCCCTTTATTAATCCCAAAAATACCCCTCCAGGTCCGAAGTAATCCACACGACACTGGTAGCTCTGCTCTCTCAAGATGTACTGGCTCCATAGCAATGAAGTGACTCATGCGGGTAGCAGAGACTTCAGTCAGCACAGCAGGCTTCAAGATTAGAAAATGTGCCTGTGTATATGGTAACAGGCAATAGACTAGAGGGTAAAGTGCATGCCTACGAAGCATAACGTCGGGAGTTCTAGTCCCGGTAAAGAATTTAATTTTTTTTTTTATAATTTTAAATTATAATTATTATCTATTTTATAAAGTGAAAGTAAATAAACACACACCGCGAAAAATCCTTTATTTGGAATAAAAGACAAAAGAACACAGTTTCACCATTTTATTAAAATCCTCCAATACCCCTCCAGGTCCGAAGTAATCCACACAACACTGTCATCTCTACTACAGAACACGAGCCCTCTGCATGAGCTTCACATAGCAATGACGTGAATCACATGGTCAGCTGAGACTTCAGCAATCCAGACTTCAAGAATATCAATTCTGCCTATCATTCAGATTAGAGGCAATAGCTGAGTGGATAGAGAGCTCCCCTAGGAAGCATAAGTTTGCGAGTTCTGGAACTGGTAAATTTTATTAATTTTTTTTTTTAATTTTAAATTATATTTATAATAATATAGTTATAAATATAATTTAATTATGCACTGAGGGGAGGAGCCAGACATCAGCTGTGAGCTCTCTCTCTCTCTCCTTTCTCTCTCTCCTTTCTCTCTCTCCTTTCTCTCTCTCGCCTTTCTCTCTCTCTCCTTTCTCTCTCTCTTTTTCTCTTTCTCTCCTTTCTCTTTCTCTCCTTTCTCTCTCTCCTTTCTCTCTCTCCTTTCTCTCTCTCTCCTTTCTCTCTCTCCTTTCTCTCTCTCTCCTTTCTCCTTTCTCTCTCTCCTTTCTCTTTCTCTCCTTTCTCTCTCTCCTTTCTTTCTCTCTCCTTTCTCTCTCTCCTTTCTCTCTCTCCTATCTCTCCTTTCTCTCTCTCCTTTCTTTCTCTTCTCTCTCTTCTCTCTCTTCTTTCTCTCTCTTTCTCTTCCTTCTCTCTTTCTCTTTCTCTCTCTCCTTTATTTCTCTCTCCTTTCTCTCTCTCTCTCCTTTCTTTCTCTCCTTTCTCTCTCTCCTTTCTTTCTCTTCTTTATCAACTTTCTCTTTCTCTTCTTTCTCTCTCTCTCTTTCTCTTCTTTCTCCTCTTTTGCGTCTTTCTCTTTCTCTCTCTTACTCTCTTCTCTCTCTCTTACTCTCTCTTCTCTCTCTCTCTTTCTCAGACCTGGCGATGATCAGCTGATGCGGTCACCTGACGGAATCAGCTGACACTATAAGTCAAGCGGTGAGGCCGGCTTTTTACCGCCCGGCCAGCTAAACTATCAGCTGATGCTGTCAGACAGGAGTCTGCACTGAAGTGTGTATTTTTTTTTTTTTTTGCACTGATGCATCAGCTGATTGTATAAAAGCCGTTTATACAATCAGCTACTGTGTCATGTGATTCAGTCCCTTGAACCTGAAACATCATCTGATCGCTTTGCCTTCCAGCAAATCGATCAGATGATATTGGATCCGGATTGGACGGCTCGGGACCCTTGACCCAGGATTACTGCGGAGGGGGGTTCTTTATTTCAATAAAGATTGAGTCACTAATTGTGTTGTGTTTTATTTCTAATAACAATATTTTTCTGTGTGTTGTTGTTCTTTTTATCGGTACTAGAAATTCATGGTGGCCATGTCTAATATTGGCGTGACACCATGAATTTCAGGCTTAGGGCCAGTTGATAATATACAGCTAGCCCTAACCCCATTATTACCCAGCAAGCTACCGTCACCAGGGCTGTTGGAAGAGTTGGATACAGTGCCAGATGATGGCGCTTCTATGAAAGCGCCATTTTCTGAGGCGGCTGCAGACTGCAATTCGCAGCAGAGGGGACCAGAAAGCTCAGGCCAACCTGTGTTGTGGATTCCAATCCCCAGCTGCCTAGCTGTACCTGGCTGGACACAAAAATATGGTGAAGCCCACGTCATTTGTTTTTGAATTATTTCATGAAATTCATGAAATAATTAATAAAGGAATTACCTATATTTTTGGTTCCCAGCCGGGTACAAATAGGTAGCTGGGGGTTGGGGGCAGCTCGTAGGTGCCTGCTGTACCTTGCTAGCATACAAAAATATGGCGAAGCCCAAATAAATTTTTTGAGGGGCAAAAAGTCCTGGATACAGTCCTGGATGGAGTATGCTGAGCCTTGTAGTTCTGCAGCTGCTGTCTGTCTGTATGGAGGAGAGCAGACAGCAGCTGCAGAACGGCAAGGCTCAGCATGCTCCATTCACTAGTGTATGCAGGAGAGCAGACAGCAGCTGCAGAACTACAAGGCTCAGCATACTCCATCCAGGACTGTATGCAGGAGTTTTTTGCCCACCAAAAAAAATGACGTGGGCTTCGACATGTTTTTGGATGCTAGCCAGGTACAGCAGGCAGCTACGGGCTGCCCCCAGCTGCCTATTTGTACTCGGCTGGGAACTAAAAATATAGGGAAGCACATTTTTTTTAATTATTTAACGAAATTAAAAAAAAGAAATGACGTGGGCTTCGCCCAATTTTTGTGTCCAGCCAGGTACAACTAGGCAGTTGGGGATTGGAAACCGCAACACAGGTTAGCCCGAGCTTTCTGGGCGCCTCTGCTGCGAATTACAGTCCGCAGCCGCCCCAGAAAATGGCGCTCTCATAGAAGCACCATCATCTGGCGCTGTATCCAACTCTTCAAACAGCCCTGGTGACGGTGGCTTGCTGGGTATTCATCATGAGTTAATACTAGCTTTGTTTTACTAGCTAGTATTAAGCCAGAGATTCTTAATGTCAGGCAAGTTTGACCCAGGCATTAAGAATCTCCAATAAAGGGTTAAAAAAAGACACCACACAGAGAAAAAATACTTTAATAGAAATAAATACACAGACACATTAGAGACTCCATGTTTATTACTCCCTCTTATCCCTCCACGATCCATGGTCTTCTGTCTTCTTTCTCCTTCAACACATGCAGCTCTGCTCCATCAGCAGCGCTGCATTGGAAGAAGGCGGTGTTGTTCCCCGTGCAGTGTTTTCTTTTCACTCCGCGAGTGAGAAGGAGCTGCTGCCTGTAAGTGGTGACGTCACCACTGACAGGCGCGTTGCTATAGCAACGGTGATCTCCGTTATTGACCGGCTGTGGCAGCTGGTTTATAACGGAACGGGGAAGCAGACTGGGAACCCGATCGCGTGCCAGAGCATGTCGCCGGCACATGGAGATACACAAACGATCACCGTGTACTGGAGAGATGCACTGAAAAGTCCTACATGACGCGTCATAGTCATGTGACCAGTCTGTAGCCAATGAGATAACAGACACGTGACTGGTCACATGGCTATTTTGACGTCACGATAGGTCCTGTCATCACTGCTGGTTACCAGGAGGACGCAGTGATCATCGGATGGAATAGCAGCAGGAGACAGAGTGCAGGACGGATTGCGGAGACCGGTAAGTGTTATGGCAATGTGTTTTTATGTGTTTGTGATTGGCTCCCATTGTTTCCTATGGGGTTTGACCGGTTCGCTCATCTAGTCATCCACACAAGCCGATATTGCGGTCCTGCGCAGGCGCACTTTGATCTGCCCTGCTGAGGGCAGATCATAATACTGTAATGCACAAGTGCGAGGAAACGTTAATGACTGCTGTTATTCACCCCTTATTACCCTAATTGCCACCACACCAGGGCAATCGGAAAGAGTTGGGTAAAGTGCCGACATTGTCACATCTAATGAATGTGGCAATCCTGGGTGGCTGTGGACTGCTATTTTTAGGCTGGGGGGGCACAATAACCATGGACCGACCAATCCTGAGAATACCAGCTCCCAGATGTCCGCTTATTATGACTTCGTATCAAAATGGGAGAGGGGGGAGGACCGCAGACCATTTTTTAAAAAATATTTATTTAAATATTTTTTATTTTTAAAAGCTGCTTGCGGTTCCTTTTTATTTTGATACACAGCCACGATAACATGCAAAAAAGGGGGCTGCCTACAGCTGTATGCCTTGTCCTTGTTGGGACGACCCTACGCCATTTTTTTAATTTATTTATTTCTCTGACGCCTCATTGGGGGACACAGGACCATGGGTGTTATGCTGCCTATCCATAGGAGAACACTAAGTAGATGCAAAAGCATAGCTCCTCCTCTGCAGTATACACTCCTTGGCTGGGCCAGGCAAGCTCAGTTTTAGCTTAGTGTCTGTGAAGTAAACTGTGGAGAGAAAAAGCGCAATAGGGTCTTACCCGGTATATATCCGGGGAAAATAGAGGGAATGTACTCACCTCAAGTAGTTGTGACAGTCACAACTACTATGAAAGCTTATGTTGTAGAGATGAAATCTGCTGCAGCCCCCGTAGTTAATAGCAGAGAACAATAGAGAAGGGGTTTATGCCGCGCTGTTCATCAGGAAGGAGGACAAAGAGATGGTCAATGTTCCTTTATTGTAGCTTGTGTCTACGCGTTTCAGGAGCTCTGCTCCCTTCATCAGGACATACAGCACAAAAAAAACATATCTCTATGAGATATGTTTTTTTTGTGCTGTATGTCCTGATGAAGGGAGCAGAGCTCCTGAAACGCGTAGACACAAGCTACAATAAAGGAACATTGACCATCTCTTTGTCCTCCTTCCTGATGAACAGCGCGGCATAAACCCCTTCTCTATTGTTCTCAGCTTAGTGTCTGTAGGAGGCACTTCCTTTCAAGGTTTGTTATTTTTTGAGGGCAACGGTTTCCTTTTGGGACCAATCTCCCACTACCATCAGCGGGCGGGAACGTGGAGTGTCGCCTCCACGTACCCCCTCCTGCGACGCTGGATCCTGGGCTGAACGACGGGTTCCACAGACACCGATTTTCCAAAGCCCAGGGTAGAGGCCTGTGCCCTATAGCCCATTCCACAGCCCCTCTTTGCAGGCTCTGAGTTGAAGATGGCACCAATTCCTCAGCCCCTCTTTGCAGGAGTTGAATATGACACCGACACAGCAAGCTGACTCTGCTATTTTCACTGCCTGGACGGAAGCAGTGTTTTAAGGTGAGATCACACCTGACTGGTTTCCCAGACAAAGGGAGAAAAGACGCTGCAGGGAAGGTTCCCAGGACATTTACAGTATTTATTATGTGCAAGGAGCAAGGATCCTTCACACACAGTGTTAACTTTTCTCTAGCTTGCTGGCTAGAGGAGGGGGAAGTTCTGCTGTTTGCAGAAAGTCTTGCAGATAATCTCCTGGTGGCAGGGGGGGTGGGCCCAGGGCTCAGGGACTCACGCTGTTTTATTTGCTCTGTTTATTTGCTCCAGCAGAAAAGCCGGCTGATAACCACCAGTGACAAGCTGTGTGCTGACTGGAGGGAGAGGGAGGAAAACTATCAGAAGCTCCCTTCCTGCCGTTTTTTTTTTTTACTACCCACAGCAGGGGGGGGCACACTGACTCATTTTCCCGCTCTTTTAGCGCTAAGCCCCCCCCCGCGGCTGCGATAAGCCCCGCCCCCCCAGGAAAGCGTGGAAGATCTCCATAGAGCTTTATCCTTCCTGAGGACAGGGCCATCGGCTGATTCTGGTGAGGTACTTGCTTCAATTGTAGCTCTGCTGAGCATTGCTCCCCCTCCTGGCATACTCCTATTAGGAACATGCAGAAATCTAAGGGCACTAAGAGTACTAAGGCCCACATAGTCTATTATTCAGCCTGCACTGCCTGCCACGCTGAGCTACCACGTAAACACACCTCTTCTCTCTGTGAGTCCTGTGCCCCTATAGCCCCCCAAGAACCCCCTGCCACCACCGCCGCAACCGTCAGCCCAGAGCCGAGGGCCCCCAGCCCACCGGAATGGGCACAGTTTCTGTCCCAATCCATGGAAAAACTGTCACAGAACCTGGTTCTGGCTATGCAATGTCGTCCTCCCCACCCTTCTGGGTCCCTGGACGGAACGCAGCCTGAGACCCCTATGAGGATCCTTCTGAGGTAATCGGCACATGCTTCACCGTGGCAGGATCAGCACACGCGGTGTCTCCGGTAGCAGGGCTCTCCCTCGGAGCACGAGCAGGGGTCAGGGAGCTCACTCCGGAGCACGCTCTCACGGCTCGAGCACTGACGGAGGCAGACAGGGCAGCTCAGCCACAGCTCCTTCGGTTTGAAGAGCTGAGGAGGGAGAATGCTGTTTGTAGGAGGATCTTGTAGCCTCCCCAGATGATCAAACTGCAATAGACTCCCTTATAACAGCAATCAACCAAACTCTGCATGTTGGAGGATCCCCCATCCACTACCACTGACCATGCGGTCTCCTTTAAGAGGGCAAGGAAACCCAAAAAGGTTTTCACTGATCACCCAGAGTTTCAGGGTATCCTCACAAAGCAAAGGGAGAAGTCTGACAGGTGCTTCGGTAACCGAAAACTCATGGAGTCCCGGTACCCTTTTGTCTCACCTGCCCCTAAGGGCTGGGCCGATCCGCCCTCGGTCGACCCCCCGGTCTCCCGCCTTACCACAAAGACGCTCCTGTCTTTACCCGATGGTTCCTCCATCAAGGACCCGACAGACAGACAGGTGGAGCACCTCGCCCGCTCTACTTTTGAGGCTGCGGGTTCCTCCCTCTCGCCCTCCTTTGCCTCTGTGTGGGTCGCAAAGGCGATCTCTGTCTGGGCAGACTCCCTTAACACTTCACTTGAGGAATCCCAGTTCACTCATACCTTCACAGAGGTAACAGCTCAAATTGCCGCTGCGGCGGAGTACCTCATCCAGGCCTTCATGGACGCTGCTACCTGCGCAGCGTTTGCCGCCTCAAATACCATAGCCATCCTTAGAGCACTCTGGCTCCGACAATGGCGAGTGGACTCTGCCTCCAAGAAGTCTCTCACGGGCCTTCCCTTTTTTCCAGACCGATTGTTTGGCGAACGTCTGGACAAGTTCATTTCTGACGCCACAGGAGGAAAGAGTACCTCCCTCCCCCAGCTGAAGTCCAGGACGTCCTTCACCAGACGTCCACAGTCCTCGTTCCACTCCTTTCGGAACTCATTTGGTTGGTCGACATCCCGTGCTGTCCCCGCCACCAGCCGCGGACTACGCAGGGACCGACCTTCTCAGCGCTCCCCGAAACCCACTTTGTCATGGCAGCCTAGACCGAAACAGTCCAGGACTAGGGAGACTCGGCCACGACGTTTTCCCCCCTCATGACTCCTTCGGCGCCCCGGAAGACACACTCATTATAGGAGGTCGACTGCGGCTCTTTCAACACATCTGGGCTGCCGCCTCAGACGACAAATGGGTGCGAGACCTTGTGTCTTCCGGTTACCACATAGAATTTCGGACCCGACCCCCGAGTCGGTTCTTTCTCTCAAACCCCCCAAAGACTCGAAAACGACGCAAAGCTTTTTTCTCAGCAATCCACTCGCTCCAAACAGCAGGAGTTATAATACCTGTCCCAGACGACGAGAAGTTCGGGGGTTTTTATTCCAACCTCTTTGTGGTCCCCAAAAAGGATGGGTCAGTTCGACCCATCCTGGACCTCAAACACCTAAACAAACATGTGCACGTACGGAGATTCAGAATGGAGTCCCTAAGGTCCATTATTGCATCCATGGTCAAAGGGGAATTCCTCGCCTCCATAGACATCAAGGACGCGTACCTGCACATACCCATCACCCCAGATCACCAAAAGTTCCTCCGCTTCGCAATTCAGGACTCCCACTTTCAATTCGTAGCTCTACCCTTCGTCCTTGCCACCGCACCAAGGGTCTTCACCAAAGTCATGGCGGCCGCCATGAGCGTCCTTCACGCCAGGGGAGTAGTCGTTCTCCCTTACTTGGACGACCTCCTCATCAAGGCCCCCTCCTTCCGCGACTGCTCAACCAGCGTACAGATCACTGTGGACACCCTATCCCGCTTAGGGTGGCTAGTGAATCTGGACAAATCATCCCCGATCCCATCACGATCCATCACCTTCCTGGGCATGTCCCTGGACACCCGTCGGGGCTTGATCCTTCTCCCTCAGGACAAGGCAATCGCTCTTCAACGAGCGGTACGCTGCCTTCTACGTCCTCCGTCTCGCTCCATTCGATTCAGCATGAAGGTGCTCGGCAGGATGGTGGCGGCTATGGAATCAGTACCCTTTGCTCAACTGCACCTCCGCCTACTGCACCTAGCCCTTCTAGCGGCCTGGGACAAGAGCCCCTTCTCCCTGGACAGACATCTTCACCTGACGCCTTCAGTCAGGTACGCACTCCGCTGGTGGCTTCGGTCCTCATCCCTATCGAAGGGGAGATCTTTTCTCCCAGTGAACTGGCTGGTCCTGACCACGGACGCCAGCCTCCTAGGCTGGGGAGCAGTGTACCGGCACCACACTGCTCAAGGACGTTGGACGCCCCAGGAGTCTTTCCTACCCATAAACATCCTGGAACTCCGCGCGATCTTCCTCGCGCTCAGAGCGTTCTGCCCTCTGCTAGCGGGTCGTCAGATTCGAGTCCATTCAGACAATGCGACAGCTGTAGCCTATATCAATCGGCAGGGGGGCACCCGCAGCAAAGCGGCTTATCTCGAGGCCCACAAGATCCTCAGCTGGGCCGAATCGACGGGATCAGTGATATCAGCGGTACACATACCGGGGGTAGAAAACTGGGCAGCAGACTTTCTAAGTCGCCAAGGCCTGGCCGCCGAAGAATGGTTTCTCCACCCAGATGTGTTTCTACACATCTGCACTCGCTGGGGCACACCAGACGTGGACCTAATGGCCTCAAGGTTGAATGCAAAGGTACCCGCGTTCATAGCCAGGTCACGCGACCCGCAGTCCATCGGCGCAGATGCTCTAGTCTGCTCCTGGCACCACTTCCGCCTGCCTTACATATTTCCACCTCTACCCCTGCTGCCGCGGGTAATCAGGAAGATCAAGGCAGAGGGAGTCCCCAGACTGGCCCAGGCGCGCCTGGTATGCCGAATTAGTACAAATGCTCACAGACGCACCGTGGCGCCTTCCAGACATCCCAGACTTGCTGACCGAAGGGCCCATTTCCCATCAGAACTCCAGAGCCCTGAAGCTGACGGCATGGCCATTGAGACCTGGGTATTAACAAGAGCGGGATTCTCTCCCGCGGTTATTTCCACCATGATCAGTGCCCGAAAGCCTGCTTCATCCCGCATTTACCACCGTACGTGGAAAATCTTCCTTTCATGGTGCAGGGAAACTAACGTCCAGCCTATGCCTCCGGCCATCCCCAGAATTCTCGACTTTCTACAGTCTGGCTTGCAAGTGGGGTTGGCTCTCAGTTCCCTTAAAGGGCAGGTTTCAGCGCTCTCAATCTTCTACCAATGCCGCCTGGCTCAAAAACCGCAAGTCAAGACCTTCCTCCAGGGCGTTTCCCATCTAGTTCCCCCGTACAAACGGCCGCTGGAACCATGGGACCTCAACCTCGTTCTGGATGGTCTCCAGAGGTCTCCCTTTGAACCCCTCAAGGAATCCTCCCTTGCTCTTCTGTCCTGGAAGGTAACATTCCTGGTGGCAATTGCGTCCATCAGACGGGTTTCGGAGCTAGCAGCACTCTCTTGCCGCGAGCCTTTTCTGATCTTTCACCAGGACAAGGTGGTTCTGCGCCCCCTTCCGGATTTCCTTTCAAAGGTTCTTACCCAGTTTCATTTGAACGAGGACATTGTTCTGCCTTCCTTTTGTCCACACCCGGTTCATAGGGTGGAAAGGTCTCTGCATTTGTTACACCTTCGTCAGAGCTCTCAGATATTAAGTATCCAGGACAGCCCCCTTTAGGAAAACTGACTCTTTGTTCGTCATTCCTGAGGGTCCAAAGAAGGGACAGGCAGCTTCAAAGGTGACGCTGGCTCGCTGGATTCGCTCTGCGATCCAGGAAGTCTACCGCTTGCAACTCAAGCCCATTCCTAGTGGGCTGCGGGCTCATTCTACGCGAGCAGTTGGTGCTTCGTGGGCCATTCGGCATCAGGCTTCAGTGGAACAGGTGTGTAAGGCTGCGACCTGGTCTAGCCTACATACGTTTTCAAAGCATTACAGAGTCCATACCCAGGTTTCAACTGAGGCAAATCTGGGTAGGAAAATTCTGCAAAAGGCAGTAGAGCACCTCTCTCAGTAGGCGCTCCAGGCTGTCTGGGACTGGTTCCTAGTCCTTGGGTTGTGTTGTCTTCTTTTATGTTTCCCACCCATGGACTGCTTTAGGACGTCCCATGGTCCTGTGTCCCCCAATGAGGTGTCAGAGAAAAGCGGATTTTTGTGTACTCACCGTAAAATCGTTTTCTCTTAGCCATCATTGGGGGACACAGCACCCACCCTGTTTCCCTGTTGGGCCTTGGTTCTCTCAGTACTTTATTTGTTTATGACTCTTTTTTTCTCATGTTCCTCTGTTGAGGTAAGTTTTTACTGGCTTTTTCTCCTACTGCTTGTGTACTAAAAGTGAGCTTGCCTGGCCCGGCCAGGGGGTGTATACTGCAGAGGAGGAGCTATGCTTTTGCATCTACTTAGTGTCCTCCTATGGATAGGCAGCATAACACCCATGGTCCTGAGCCCCCAATGATGGCTAAGAGAAAACGATTTTACGGTGAGTACACAAAAATCCGTTTTTTTACACCAATCTAAATGCAGACAGCATGTGCATCTAGATTGAAAGCTGTCTTTTACAGTCCGAGTCTGTCCAACACTAGTCAATAGACAAACAAAAAGTGCATAGTGCTCATATTGTTGTGTAAGCAGAAATATGATATGTAAAATAAAACATGACATGCCATAAGGCAAGCAAAGTCAAGAAATTAAAAAACTAAATTATTGCGTAAATGTATTAAATATTAGTTGTATCCTAACTATGATGAAATTGTTGTGCAATGTTTTTCTCCACTTTTCTTAGATAATAATCTTTTTTCTTATTTTCTCATAGGCACTTCATTCAGGGAAAAGACCCAATCAAAGTCAACATCTAAGTCACTGAGCGGGTCGAGTGAAATACCTCAAAATTTGCAGACCACCTCAGGTATGGTTTTAGCATATACAGATCTCTAAATTATGGATAAAAAACAATTAAAAATAGTTTTAACACAAACAGACCCATTCTCACACCACATAAAAATACCCAATTAAATAAAGCAGCCAAAGCTCTCATTGAGCCCAATAGGAGTCATTGTGTCCAATCTATAAATCCAATGACTCAAGTTGCGCAATGGCCTTGAATAGGTTACCACCTCTAACCTCTGATCTATGGCCTTTATAATTAATTTGCTTGAGTCAGATTTATATTACAATTGGACATGTTTTGGTAGGGTTTTTAGGTGTTCCATCTCATGCAGAGTCTTTGTTTTCTCAATGTCCCTGATGTGCTCACGGACTCCCACCTTTAACCCCCTAACCTCTGGACGATTTTTCCGTTTTTGTTTTTTGCTCCCCATTTCCAAAAGCTGTAACTTTTTATTTTTCCGTCAATTTTGCCATGTGAGGGCTTGTTTTTTGCAGGACGTATTGATCTTTTAAATAAAACCATGAGTTTTGCCATGTATGGTACTGAAAAACTGCAAAAAATTTCCAAGTACGGAAAAATTGCAAAAATGTGCGATTATTGTACAACTGTTTGTGGGGTACTTTATTCACCATGTTCACTGTATGGTATAACTGATGTGTGGGTGTGATGCTTCATGTCAGTACGAGTTTGTAGATACCAAACGTGAATAGGTTTACTTTGATCTAAGTGATTAAAATATTTCAAAAGTTTGTCCCAAAAAAGTGGTGCCCTCTTCGCGCCATTTTCTGCGACTCAGTGTTCTCATTTTTCGGTATATGGGGCTCAATTATGGCTTATTTGTTGCATCTCTGACTGACGTTTTTAACTGTACCATTTTTGCAGAGATGCTACGTTTTGACCCCCTGTTATTGCATTTCGCTTAAAATTTGCGATGACCAAAAAACTTAACTTTGGCGTTTGGAAGGTGTTTTTTTTTGCCGCTACGCCGTTTACCTATCAGGTTAATTGATTTCATATTTTGATACAGTGGGCATTTCTGAACTCGGCGATTCCAAAAAAGATTATATTTTTTATTTTTTTAACCCTTTGATTTTCAGTGGGGCGAATGGGGAGTGATTTTAAACTTTTGTTTTTTATTTTATTTTTTACAACTTTTTTTTAAACTTTTTTTATTTGACTTGTCGCCCCTAGGGGATTATAAGCATTATCCGTCTGATCGCTTTTTCATTCCTGCTGGTCAGAGCTGCAGAGCTCTCATCAGCTGAAATGCTGCTTTCCTGTTACAGCCAGACAGCTGTAACAGAAAGTGAGTTATGATAGTGACAGGAGTCATCACATAACCGTGTGCTACCATGGCAACCATCGGCTTTTCGTGATCGCGTTACGGAGCCTCCGATGGAGGCGGGTAAAGGCTATTTTCCCCGCCGTAGCCATTTACATCTCGCTGTCAGTATTTGAGCGGGTCCACCCGCGCTTGTAAGCCACACATGTCTGCTGTTCAAATCAGCAGAAGTGCGGGATTCGCCACCAGCTTATTACAACAGCAGACAGTGATTACACCGACATTATCTGGGACGTACCCAGTGCGTCCAATGTCTGTAAGAGGTTAAGTCCCTTGTGGTCATTCCTATGTAGATTTTCTGGCATGGATACTGGGTGTAATAAATCACGCCCTTAGAAGCACAAGTATGTAGGTGATTAATTTTGTAAGTTTGTGTTCCTTCTGATTTTTTAATGGGAACCTGTCACCAGATTTGGGGACTATAGGCTGTGGCCAATATCACTGAGTTCTTATATACAGTATTCCAAAATACTATATATGAAAGCCCAGGATGCTCTGTATAACATAAAAAAACACTTTTGTAATACTCACTTAGGGGGCGGTCCGTTCCGATGGGTGTCGCTGCTCTCCAGTGCGGCGCCTCCTCTCTGCTGCAATCTTCGGCCTCCTTCTTCCCAGTCCAGTGGGGATGATGCGTCTACGTCATCCACACAAGCCGACATTGTGGTCCTGCGCAGGCGCACTTTGATTTGCCCTCCTGAGGGCAGATCAACATACTGTAATGCACAAGTGCGAGGAAAGGTTAATGACTGCTGTTATTCACCCCTTATAATCCTAATTGCCACCGTACCAGGGCAATCGGAAAGAGTCGGGTTAAGTGCTGGAATTGTCACATCTAATGAATGTGACAATCCACGGTGGCTGCGGTCTGCTATTTTTAGGCTGGGGGGGCATAATAACCATGGACCGACCAATCCTGAGAATACCAGCTCCCAGCTGTCCGCTTATCATGACTGGTACCAAAATGGGGGGGAATAAAGGACCGCAGACCATTTTTTAAAAATTATTTATTTAAATATTTTTTGTTTTTAAAAGCCGCATGTGGTTCCTTTTTTTTTTGATACACAGCCAAGATAACATGCAAAGTTGGGGGCTGCAGCTGTATGTAAATATTAATTGTATCCTAACTATAATGAAATTGTTGTACAATGATTTTCTCCACTTTTCTTAGATAATAATCTTTTTTTCTTATTTTCTCATAGGCACTTCATTCAGGGAAAAGACCCAATCAAAGTCAACATCTAAGTCACTGAGCGGGTCGAGTGAAGTACCTCAAAATTTGCAGACCACCACAGGTATGGTTTTAGCAAATACAGATCTCTAAATTATGGATAAAAAAAAACAATTAAAAACAGTTTTAACACAAACAGTCCAATTCTCACACCACATAAAAATACCCAATTAAAGAAAGCAGCCAAAGCTCTCATTGAGCCCAATAGGAGTCCTTGTGTCCAATCTATAAATAAAGTGACTCAAGTTGCGCAAGGGCCTTAAATAGGTTACCACCTCTAACCTCTGATCTATGGCCTTTATAATTAATTTGCTTGAGTCAGATTTATGGTACAATTGGAAATGTTTTGGTAGGGTTTTTAGGTGTACCGTCTCTTTTTCTCAATGTCCCTGATGTGCTCACGGACTCCCACCTTTAACCCCCTAACCCCTGGACGATTTTTCCGTTTTTGTTTTTTGCTCCCCTTCTTCCGAAAGCTGTAACTTTTATTTTTCCATCAAACTTGCCATGTGAGGACTTGTTTTTTGCAGGACGTATTGATCTTTTAAATAAAACCATGAGTTTTACCATATATTGTACTGGAAAACTGCAAAAAATTTACAAGTACGGAAAAGTTGCAAAACAGTGCGATTGTACAACTGTTTGTGGGGTACTTTATTCACCATGTTCATTGTGTGGTATAACTGATGTGTGGGTGTGATGCTTCATGTCAGTACAAGTTCATAGATACCAAACATGAATAGGTTTACTTTAATCTAAGTGATCAAAATATTTTAAAGTTTGTCCCAAAAAACTGGTCCACTTTTTCCACCATCTTCTGTGACTCGTAGTGTTCTTATTTTTCGGGATATGGGGCTCATTGATGGCTTATTTCTTGCGTCTTGTGCTGACATTTTTAACTGTAGCATTTTTGCGCAGATGCTACTTTTTGACCCCCTGTTATTGCATTTTGCTGAAAATGTGCGACGACCGGAAAACTTATCTGGCATTTGGAAGGTTTATTTTGCCGCTACGCCGTTTACCTATCAGGTTAATTGATTTTATGTTTTGATAGATTGTACATTATGAACTCGGCGATTCCAAATAAGTGTAAACTTTTTATTTCTTTGTCGCTCCATTGGGAGACCCAGACAATTGGGTGTATAGCTTATGCCTCCGGAGGCCACACAAAGCACTACACCAAAAGTGTAAAGCCCCTCCCCTTCTGCCCATACACCCCCCGTGCATCACGGGCTCCTCAGTTTTTATGCTTTGTGCGAAGGAGGCTGACATCCACGCATAGCTCCACATCTTAGTCAGCAGCAGCTGCTGACTAGGTCGGATGGAAGAAAAGAGGGCCCATAACAGGGCCCCCAGCATGCTCCCTTCTCACCCCACTCTGGTCGGTGGTGTTGTTAAGGTTGAGGTACCCATTGCGGGTACACGGCAGGAGCCACATGCTGTTTTCCTTCCCCATCCCTTAATGGGCTCTGGGTGAAGTGGGATCTAATCGGTCTCCAGGCACATGAGACCGTGCTCCCTCCGCAGCCCCTGGGGAATCTGCTGGACAGGAGCCGGGTATCGTCAGGGACAAGGCCCTGCTACTGAGAGGTACTCTGTGTCCCCGTGGGGACCGCGCATGGAGCGCTTGTGCCATACACACTGCAGCACTGCTGGGTGTGTTAGTGCACCGGGGACTACCGCGCCGGCCGCGCTGTGAGGTACTCTGTGTCCCCGTGTGGACCGCGCATGGAGCGCTTGTGCCAATACACATTGCAGCACTGCTGGGTGTGTTAGTGCGCCGGGGACTACCGCGCGGCCGCGCTTATATGCCGGCCGCGCTTATAACTTTAGTCCCCGACTTCTGCGGCCTAGTACCGCATATTCCCGCCCACAGGCCTGCCAGTCAGGGGAAGGGCGGGACGCTGCACAGATCGTCAGCGCTGAGGGCTGGAGCATACATTAGTATCCTCCTCCCCCCTCACTCAGTACACTGGGGCACTAGATTCCCGCACTTTCTTGGGCACGCCCACGGTCCCCTCCTCCCCACAGAACGCCGACAGCCATTTCTGTCAGCGATTCAGACTCTGGAGAGGAGAGACAACACAGGGAGACCCAGGCAGGGAATCTGGTGATCACACAACCGCTCTGAGCGGTCGGTAAGCAGCACCTGTGGTGCTGGCCCCACTGAGTACCGAAGTGTATATATATATATAGGCTTATAGGCTATACATTTGCACTGTCCGGTCGCTCTGTTGATTTTTGGCTATATACCCTCCTGGATTGTTCTCAGAGGAGACAACAGCATGTCGTCTGCAAAAAGCAAGGGTGCCAAAGCACAGGCGTACTTTGCAACCTGTACCTCATGTGCAGCCATACTACCGGCAGGTTCCACTGACCCAAAGTCAAATCTGACACCGGCCCAATCACTGACATATCTTGGCATGGAGTTTCATACTCTCTCAGCGATAGTGAAGCTTCCGCTGAACAAACAGCGTTCACTACAGACAGGGGTGCAATCTCTCCTTCAAGGCCAGTCACACCCTCTGAGGCGCCTCATGCACTTCCTAGGGAAGATGGTAGCAGCAATGGAGGCAGTTCCTTTTGCGCAGTTTCACCTGCGCCCACTTCAATGGGACATTCTCCGCAAATGGGACAGGAAGTCGACGTCCCTCGACAGGAACGTCTCCCTTTCGCGGGCAGCCAAGGCTTCCCTTCAGTGGTGGCTTCTCCCCAATTCTCTGTCGAAGGGGAAATCCTTCCTGCCCCCATCCTGGGCGGTGGTCACGACGGACGCGAGCCTGTCAGGGTGGGGAGCGGTCTTTCTCCACCACAGGGCTCAGGGTACTTGGACTCAGATAGAGTCCTCCCTTCAGATCAATGTTCTGGAGATAAGGGCAGTGTATCTTGCCCTAAAGGCGTTCCAGCCGTGGCTGGAAGGCAAACAGATCCGAATTCAGTCGGACAACTCCACAGCGGTGGCATACATCAACCACCAAGGCGGGACACGCAGTCGGCAAGCCTTCCAGGAAGTCCGGCGGATTCTGCTGTGGGTGGAAGCCACAGCCTCCACCATATCCGCAGTTCACATTCCGGGCGTAGAAAACTGGGAAGCAGACTTTCTCAGTCGCCAGGGCATGGACACAGGGGAATGGTCCCTTCACCCGGACGTTTTTCAGGAGATCTGTTGCCGCTGGGGCATTCCGGACGTCGACCTAATGGCGTCCCGGCACAACAACAAGGTCCCGGCATTCATGGCACGGTCTCAAGATCACAGAGCTCTGGCGGCAGACGCCTTAGTTCAGGATTGGTCGCAGTTTCAACTCCCTTATGTGTTTCCTCCTCTGGCACTGTTGCCCAGAGTGTTACGCAAGATCAGGGCCGACTGCCGCCGCGCCATCCTCGTCGCTCCAGACTGGCCGAGGAGGTCGTGGTACCCGGATCTGTGGCATCTCACGGTCGGCCAACCGTGGGCACTACCAGACCGACCAGACTTGCTGTCTCAAGGGCCGCTTTTCCATCTGAATTCTGCGGCCCTCAACCTGACTGTGTGGCCATTGAGTCCTGGATCCTAGCGTCTTCGGGGTTATCCCAAGAGGTCATTGCCACTATGAGACAGGCTAGGAAACCAACGTCCGCCAAGATCTACCACAGGACGTGGAAGATATTCCTGTCGTGGTGCTCTGCTCAGGGCTTTTCTCCCTGGCCATTTACCTTACCCACTTTTCTGTCCTTCCTTCAATCCGGATTGGAAAAGGGTTTGTCGCTCGGCTCCCTTAAGGGACAAGTCTCTGCGCTCTCTGTGTTTTTTCAGAAGCGCCTAGCCAGACTTCCACAGGTACGCACGTTCCTGCAGGGGGTTTGTCACATCGTCCCTCCTTACAAGCGCCCGTTAGAACCCTGGGATCTGAACAGGGTACTGATGGCTCTTCAGAAACCACCGTTCGAGCCAATGAGGGATATTTCTCTCTCACGCCTTTCGCAGAAAGTGGTCTTCCTAGTAGCAGTCACATCACTTCGGAGAGTGTCTGAGCTAGCTGCACTGTCATGCAAAGCTCCTTTCCTGGTGTTTCACCAGGACAAGGTGGTTCTGCGTCCGGTTCCGGAATTTCTCCCTAAGGTGGTATCCCCCTTTCATCTCAATCAGGATATCTCCTTACCTTCTCTTTGTCCACATCCAGTTCACCAATGTGAAAAGGATTTGCACTTGTTGGATCTGGTGAGAGCACTCAGACTCTACATTTCTCGTACGGCGCCCCTGCGCCGCTCGGATGCACTCTTTGTCCTTGTCGCTGGCCAGCGTAAAGGGTCACAGGCTTCCAAATCAACCCTGGCTCGGTGGATCAAGGAACCAATTCTCGAAGCCTACCGTTCCTCTGGGCTTCCGGTTCCCTCAGGGCTGAAGGCCCATTCTACCAGAGCCGTGGGTGCGTCCTGGGCTTTGCGGCACCAGGCTACGGCTCAGCAGGTGTGTCAGGCGGCTACCTGGTCGAGCCTGCACACTTTCACGAAACACTATCAGGTGCATACCTATGCTTCGGCAGATGCCAGCCTAGGTAGGCGAGTCCTTCAGGCGGCGGTTGCCCACCTGTAGGAAGGGGCCGTTTTACGGCTCTATTACGAGGTATTATTTTACCCACCCAGGGACTGCTTTTGGACGTCCCAATTGTCTGGGTCTCCCAATGGAGCGACAAAGAAGAAGGGAATTTTGTTTACTTACCGTAAATTCCTTTTCTTCTAGCTCCAATTGGGAGACCCAGCACCCGCCCCTGTTCCCTTCGGGCTGTTGTTCTTTGTGTACACATGTTGTTCATGTTGAATGGTTTCAGTTCTCCGATATTCCTTCGGATTGAATTTACTTTAAACCAATTTATAATTTTTTCCTCCTTCTTGCTTTTGCACCAAAACTGAGGAGCCCGTGATGCACGGGGGGTGTATGGGCAGAAGGGGAGGGGCTTTACACTTTTGGTGTAGTGCTTTGTGTGGCCTCCGGAGGCATAAGCTATACACCCAATTGTCTGGGTCTCCCAATTGGAGCTAGAAGAAAAGGAATTTACGGTAAGTAAACAAAATTCCCTTCTTTTTTTTTAACCTTTGATTTTCAGTGGGGCTAATGGGGATTGATTTATACTGTTAATTGTTTTTTAATTTTTTTAAATTTTTTTAAAACTTATTTTTTAACTTTTTTTTATTTTAATAGAGCACCTAGTGGACTATAAGCATTAACCGTCTGATCGCTTTATAATTTCTGCTGGTCAGAAATGTAGACTTTCTGGCACAGATAATGGGCGTAATAAATCACGCCCTTAGAAGCACATGTATGTTGGTGATTTATTTTGTAAGTTTGTGTTCCTCCGATTTTTTTTTAATGGGAACCTGTCACCAGATTTAGGGACTATAAGCTGAGGCCAATACCACTGAGTTGTTATATAGAGCATTCTTGAATACTGTATAAAAGAGCCAAGGCCGCTCTGTATAACGTAAAAAACACTTGTATAATACTCACCTAGAGGGTGGTCTGGTTCGATGGGTATCGCTGCTCTCCAGTGAGGCGCCTCCTCTTTCGGGTCCCACGCACCCTCTCTGCTGCGATATTCGGCCTCCTTCTTCCCAATCGAGTGGGGATGATGCGTCTACATCATCCACACAAGCTGACATTGCGGTCCTGAGCAGACAAACTTTGATCTGCCCTGCTGAGGGCAGATCAAAGTACTGTAATGCACAGGCCTTATTACCCCATTTGCCACTGCACCAGGGCAATTGGAAAGAGTCGGGTAAAGTGCCGACATTGTCACATATAATGAATGTGATAATCCTGGGTGTCTGTGGGCTGCTATTTTTAGGCTGGGGGGGGCCACAATAACCATGGGCCGATCCATCCTGAGAATACCAGCTCCCAGCTGTCCGCTTATCATGACTGGGTATCAAAAGAGGGGAGAAGGAAGGACCGCAGAACATTTTTTAAAAAAATATTTATTGAAATATTTTTTATTTTTAAAAGCCGCATGCGGTTCCTTTTATTTTGATACACAGCCATGATAACGTGCAAAGTTGGGGGCTGCCTGCAGCTGTATGCCTTGTCCTTGTTGGGGCGACCCTACGCCATTTTTTTAATTTATTTATTTTTACACCAATCTAGATGCAGACAGCATGTGCATCTAGATTGAAAGCTGTCTTTTACAGTCCGAGTCCATCCATCACTAGTCAATAGACAAACAAAAAGTGCATAGTGCTCATATTGTTGTTTAAACAGAAATATGATATGTAAAATTAAAAATGACATGCCAGAAGGCAAGCAAAATCAAGAAATTCAAAAAACAAAATTATTAAGTAAATGTATTAAATATTAGTTGTATCCTAACTATAATGAAATTGTTGCACAGTGGTTTTCTTCACTTTGCTTTTTTCTTATTTTCTCATAGGCACTTCATTCAGGGAGAAGACCCAATCAAAGTCAACATCTAAGTCACTGAGCGGGTCGAGTGAAGTACCTAAAACTTTGCAGACCACCGCAGGTATGGTTTTAGCATATACACATCTCTAAATTATCGATAAAAAAAACAATTAAAAATAATTTTAACACAAACAGTCCCATTCTCACACCACATAAAAATACCCAATTAAAGAAAGCAGCCAAAGCTCTCATTGAGCCCAATAGGAGTCATTGTGTCCAATCTATAAATCTAATGACTCAAGTTGCGCAAGGGCCTTAAATACTGTCATATGAAAAAGTTTGGGCACCCCTATTAATGTTAACCTTTTTTCTTTATAACAATTTGGGTTTTTGCAACAGCTATTTCAGTTTCATATATCTAATAACTGATGGACTGAGTAATATTTCTGGATTGAAATGAGGTTTATTGTTCTAACAGAAAATGTGCAATCCGCATTTAAACATAATTTGACCGCTGCAAAAGTATAGGCACCTCAACATAAAAGTGATATAAATATTTTGTAGATCCTCCTTTTGCAAAAATCACAGCTTCTAGTCACTTCCTGTAGCTTTTAATGAGTTCCTGGATCCTGGATGAAGGTATATTTGACCATTCCTGTTTACAAAACAATTCCAGTTCAGTTAAGTTTGATGGTCGCCGAGCATGGACAGCACGCTTCAAATCATCCCACAGATTTGCAATGATATTCAGGTCTGAGGACTGGGATGGCCATTCCAGAACATTGTAATAGTTCCTCTGCTTGAATGCCTGAGTAGATTTGGAGCGGTGTTTTGGATCATTGTCTTGCTGAAATATCCATCCCCTGCGTAACTTCAACTTCGTCACTGATTCTTGCACATTATTGTCAAGAATCTGCTGATACTGAGTTGAATCCATGCGACCCTCAACTTTAACAAGATTCCCGGTGCCGGCATTGGCCACACAGCCCCAAAGCATGATGGAACCTTCATCAAATTTTACTGTGGGTAGGTAGCAAGTGCTTTTCTTGGAATGTCGTGTTTTTTTGCCTCCATGCATAACGCCTTTTTGTATGACCAAACAACTCAATCATTGTTTCATCAGTCCACAGGACCTTCTTCCAAAATGTAATTGGTTTGTCCAAATGTGCTTTTGCATACCTCAGGCGACTCTGTTTGTGGCGGGCTTGCAGAACTGGCTTCTTTCGCATGACTCTCCCATACAGCTTCTCCTTGTGCAACGTGTGCAACGTGCACTGTATTGTTGACCGATGCACATTGACACCATCTGCAGCAATACTATTTAATATTGTTTAATATTATTTATTTAAATAACTAAAAAAAAAAATGGGCTTCTCTGTATTTTGATTGCCTGACATCACAGTACTGTAAAAATAAATAAATCATTAAAAAAATGACATAGTGCTGCGCGGTATTTTTCATTCTCAGAGCAGATAAAGCAGACTGCTAGGGGCTACCACCCCCATCTGCCTGATTTACCTTGGCTGGCAATCAAAATACAGAGAAGCCCATTATTTTTTTTATAAAAAAAATAATTAAAAAAAAATGCGTGGGCTCCTGCCGTATTTTGATTGTCAGTCAGATAAAGCCAGGCAGCTGGGGGCTGGGAATCTCGGCAGCCCAAAGCCACCCCTTGAAATGGCACATTGTTCCTTAGTGCCGTTTCCAAGCGCTTTACACGGCTCGTCCAGCGGCCATGATGACGGTGGTTTATTGGGTAATAAAGGGGTTATTACCAGCTTTGTTTTCTCAGATAGTACTAAGCCCGAAATTCATTGTGTCACGCCAAATTAGACATGGCCACCATGAATTTCTAGGAAACAGTAAAAAAAAAACACAACAAAGAGAATTTTTTTTTACTAGAAATAAAACAAAAAAAACTTTAGAGAATCTGTCTTTATTATAAAAAAATCCTTAGTCTGACGTAATCCACTGGGACAGCAAAGTCAACTCTGCTTCATCACTTGCACAGACACAGTCTTTACACAGTGAGAAGCAAAGCGCAATGTCAACTCTGCTTCATCACTGTGCACAGACACAATCTAAACACAGTGAGAAGCAAAGCGCAAAGTCAACTCTGCTTCATCACTCTGTACAGACAGTCTATACAGTGAGAAGCAGAGAGAGCAATGAACAATGTCAACTCTGCTTCATCACTCTGAACGTCCCAGAAAGCTCGTGTTCGGGGTCGTGTGCACGAACACCATGTATTCGGTACGCACCCCCAACTTTACAGTTCGGGTTCGTCCATCCCTAGTTACCACCTCTAACCTCTGATCTTTGTTGCGGCTCTGGTATTTAGTGATATTAATCATGTTCCTTCTGACAACTGCTTTTTCAGGTTTGTCTCGGTCTGGAGAGGCTGGGGACATATACATCACAGGAGGGGCTGGGGCATACACATCACAAGAGGGGCTGGGGCATACACATCAAAGGAGGGACTGAGGGTGTATATATCACAGGAGGGGTGTATACATCACAGGAGATGCTGGACGCGGATAGCACTGTCGGCAGCACAGACAGCACTAGATGGCAGCATGAACAGCACTAGGTGGCACAACGGACAGCACTAGGTGGCACAATGGACAGCACTAGGTGGCAGCACGAACGGCAGTAGGTGGCATCCTGGACAACACTAGGTGGCAGCACGGAGAGCACTAGGAGGTAACACAAAGAGCACTAGGTGGCAGCATAGAGAGCACGAAGAGGCAGCATAGAGAGCACTAAGTGGCAGCACGGAGCGCACTAGGTGGCAGCTCGGAGAGCATTAGGTGGCAGCTCGGAGAGCACTAGGTGGCAGCATGGACAGCACAAGGAGGCAGCATGGAGAGCACTATGTGGCAGCACTGACAGCACTAGGAGGTTGCACGGGTTACACAGCACTGAGGGGATACACACAGTACTAGGGGGTACACAGCTCTGGACAGGGGGGGACAGCGATAGGTGGCGTACTCACAGTACTGGAGGGAGGACTCACACAGCACAGGTCCGGGAGGCATGTACAGCAGGGAGGCATCTGCTGCGCCTCTTCTGTGACAGGAGCACAGCGCGCTGCTTACCCCTCCCACACGGTAAGCCCTGAGCACGCTAGCATAGGTCATGGTTGAGCCTAGAATGTACAGGATGCAGTCAGGTCCCAAAAAGAGCCCCTACATTCTAGTACGGGCTGCAATCAGGATCTGGAAGAAGCCCGTACATTCTAGCATCTACGCAGAGTGAGTGCGCTTCCTCGCATCACGGACATGGATTTAAAGGAACGGCGGCTGGCAAGAGCGCAAGTGCTGACAGAGAACTGCGGTTACCTGTAATGTCCCCGGAGGCCGCAGAAAAAGTCATCGTGGGACGGTGGTTCCTCACCCCTTATCTAAGTGATTAAAATATTTCAAAAGTTTGTCCCAAAAAATGTGTTCACTGTTTGCACCATTTTCTGCGACTCGTAGTGTTCCCATTTTTCCGCAGATGCTACGTTTTGACCCCCTGTTATAGCATTTTGCTTAAAATTTGCGATGACCAAAAAACTTAACTTTGGCGTTTGGAAGGGTTTTTTTGCTGCTATGCCGTTTACCTATCAGGTTAATTGATTTTATATTTTAATACATAGGGCATTTCTGAACTCGGCGATTCCAAATAAGTTTATATTTTTTATTTTTTTAACCCTTTGATTTTCAGTGGGGCAAATGGGGAGTGATTTAAACTTTTGTTTTTTATTTTTTTTTTATTGTTTACAACTTATTTTTTAACTTTTTTTATTTACCTAGTCCCCCTAGTATCATAGTATCATAGTTTTTTTAAGGTTGAAGGGAGACTCTAAGGTGGGCTTTGCACACTACGACATCGCAGGTACGATGTCGGTGGGGTCAAATTGAAAGTGACGTACATCCGGCATCGCATGCGACATCGTACTGTGTAAAGCCTAGATGATACGATTAACGAGCGCAAAATCGTCGTAATCGTATCATCGGTGCAGCGTCGGCGTAATCCATAATTACGCTGACGCGACAGTTCGATGTTGTTCCTCGCTCCTGCGGCAGCACACATCGCTGTGTGTGTAGTCGCAGGAGCGAGGAACATCTCCTACGGCCGTCACCGAGGCTTCCGTAGGATATGCGTAAGGACGGAGGTGGGCAGGATGTTTACATCCTGCTCATCTCCGCCCCTCCGCCGCTATTGGCTGCCTGCCGTGTGACATCGCTATGACGCCGCACGACCCGCCCCCTTAGGAAGGAGGCGGGTCGCCGGCCACAGCGACGGTCGCAGGGCAGGTGAGTGCGTGTGAAGCTGGCGTAGCGATAATTTTCGCTACGCCAACTATCACACGATATCGTACCTGCGACAGGGGCGGGGACTATCGCGTGCGACATCGCAGCATCGGCTTGTGATGTCGCAACGTGCAAAGCCCGCCTAAGTCCATCTAGTTCAACCCGTAGCCTAACATGTTGATCCAGAGGAAGGCAAAAAAACCCCAATGTGGCAAACAAGTTCCAATGGGGAAAAAAAATCCTTCCTGACTCCACATACGGCAATCAGACTAGTTCCCTGGATCAACACCCTGTCATAAAATCTAATATACATAACTGGTAATATCACATTTTTCAAGAAAAGCATCCAGGCTCTGCTTAAATGTTAGTAGTGAATCACTCATTACAACATCATGCGGCAGAGAGTTCCATAGTCTCACTGCCCGTACAGTAAAGAATCCTCGTCTTTGATTATGATTAAACCTTCTTTCCTCAAGACGTAGCGGATGCCCCCGTGTTCCAGTCGCAGGCCTAGGTGTAAAAAGATCTTTGGAAAGGTCTCTGTACTGTCCCCTCATATATTTATACTTTGTGATTAGATCCCCCCTAAGGCTTCGTTTTTCCAAACTAAATAACCCCAAGTTTAATAACCTTTCTTGGTATTGCAGCCCACCCTCTAATAATCTTGTTCGCTCTTCTCTGCACCCTCTCCAGTTCAGCTATGTCCTTTTTATATATCGGTGACCAGAATTGTACACAGTATTCTAAGTGCGGTCACACTAGTGACTTGTACAGAGGTAGAACTATATTTTTTTCATGAACACTTATACCTCTTTTAATACATCCCATTATTTTAATAGCCCTGGCAGCAGTTGCCTGACACTGACCACCAAAGTTAAGTTTACCATCCACCCATACACCAAAGTCTTTTTCTGTGTCTGTTTTACCCAGTGTTCTACAATTAAGTACATAATTATAATTTTTATTTCCTCTACCCAAGTGCATGACCTTACATTTATCTACATTAAACTTCAATTGCCACTTCTCAGCCCAATCCTCCAATTTGCATAATTCTCCCTGTAATATAAAATTATCCTCCTCTGTATTGATTACCCTGAAGAGTTTAGTATCATCTGCAAATATTAAAATTCTACTCCGCATGCCTCCAACAATGTCATTAATAAATATGTTGAAAAGAAGCGGGCCCAATACTGACCCCTGTGGTACCCCACTATGAACTGAGACCCAGTCCGAGTACATACCATTAATAACCACCCTTTGTTTCCTATCACTGAGCCAGTTTTTAACCCAGTTACACATATTTTCCCCTATCCCCATTATTCTCATTTTATGTACCAACCTTTCTTTGTCGCTCCATTGGGAGACCCAGACAATTGGGTGTATAGCTTCTGCCTCCGGAGGCCACACAAAGTATTACACTTTAAAAAGTGTAACCCCTCCCCTCTGCCTATACACCCTCCCGTGGATCACGGGCTCCTCAGTTTTATGCTTTGTGTGGAAGGAGGCACACATCCACTCATGCATTCTCATTTTAGTTATGTCGGTTGAAGAAAAGAGGGCCCCCACGGGGCCCCCGGCATGTTCCCTTCTCACCCCACTACGTCGGCGGTGTTGTTAAGGTTGAAGTACCCATTGTGGGTACAGAGGCTGGAGCCACATGCCGTCTCCTTCACCATCCCTTATGCGGCTCTGGGAGAAGTGGGATCCTAAGCGGTCATCCATTTACTGGGACCGTGCTCCATCTGCAGCCCCTGTGGGACCCTGCCGGACCGGAGCCTCTTCAACCTCAGGGACCGGGCCCTGCAACTCTAAGGTACTCTGTGTCCCCATAGGGGACTGTGCAGGGAGCGCACCTTCTTCCCGGAAGCCACGGTGGCTGCTGAATTCAGAGGCCGGTGGACTTCCGCGCCGACCGTGCCTGCTTGTCGGGCGCGGTCTCAAATTTAGTCCCCGGCTTCATCGCGGCCTAGTCGCAAAAATCCCGCCCCCGGGCCTGCCTGTCAGGGGTAAGGGCGGGATTACCGACCTGACGTCGGATGTGAGGGCTGGAGCATCCTGCATGTTTCCTCCCCCCTCACTGATCACTGTGGGGACCCCAGATTCCCGCACTTTTCTGGCGCCGCCCACGGCTCCACTCCTGCCCTGAGAGCTCCGGCAGCCATTTTTTGGCATTCTGCCGGTGGAGGATTCTCAGTGAACAGCTCTGCATCTCCGGGGGATCCAAGGCAGGGAATCTGGAGGACACACACCGCTCGTTAGCGGTCGGTAAGCCACACCGGTCACCCGGTGCTGGTCCCCCTAGGGTGCCGGATTAGATACGTATATATCTATATCTATCTGTTCGGTCGGGCTGTATACCCCCTTCCCATATACCCTCAGTGATCACTCTCCTAGGAGACAACAGCATGTCGTCCACAAGGAGCAAAGCTGCTAAGGCACAGGGTTTTTTTGCGGCCTGTACCTCTTGTGGGGCTATGTTACCTGCGGGTTCCACCTACCCTCACTGTGAGCAATGCTCGACCCCTGTTTCGCTTGCTCAGCCGGAGCCTCGGACACTGGTGGGCCCCTCGGCTCATGTAGACCCCCCTGCTCCCCCTGACCAGGCTGCAGGGACAGAGTTCGCCTCTTTTGCTGAGAAACTCTCTGAGTCACTTTCTCAATCTATTGCACAGTCTATGGACAAATGGTCTTCTAAGCTGCTAGAGGCTTTGCAGTCCAGACCGGACCTTTCACAGGCCCCGGCCCCTGTTGGCTCGTCGCCTCCAGGCCCCTCTCGGTTCGCGCCGCAGCGCGCTCCCAGGTTGGCCCCTCGGTCTCAGGCGGAGGACTCCTGCCCGGACCGTAGTCCTAGACCGGCTAAGCGGGCTCGCTGGGACTCTTCCCCGACTTCCTCTCGCTGCTCGGGATCCCAGCTTGAGGACTCTCTGGAGGACGAGGCGGACGTCGCAGCTCAGGGCTCTGACCCTGACGTTGCCCTTAACATTGATACACCTGAGGGGGACGCCTTAGTAAATGATCTTATCTCGTCCATCAACCAGGTGTTAGATCTCTCTCCCCCGCCTCCTCCTGTAGAGGAGTCGGCGTCTCAGCAGGAGAAACACCAGTTTCGGTTCCCCAAACGTACACGCAATACGTTTTTTGATCACTCTAACTTCAGGGACGCTGTCCAGAAGCCCAGAGCGGCCCCGGACAAGCGCTTTACTAAGCGCCTCACTGACACGCGTTACCCCTTCCCATCTGAAGTAGTTAAGGGTTGGGCTCACTGTCCCAAGGTGGATCCTCCAGTCTCAAGATTGGCGGCTAGATCCGTGGTGTCGGTTGCAGATGGCTCATCGCTAAAGGATGCCACTGACAGACAGATAGAGCTCTTGGTGAAGTCCATCTATGAGGCCACGGGCGCGTCTTTTGCCCCGGCCTTTGCAGCCGTGTGGGCACTCCAAGGTATCTCGGCTTGTCTGACTGAGATTAATGCTGTCACACGTAATTCGGCTCCGCAAGTTGCGTCTTTGACCTCTCAGGCGTCAGCCTTTTCATCCTACGCCATGAACGCCGTCCTGGACTCTGCTAGCCGTACAGCTGTAGCATCCGCTAACTCTGTGGCAGTCCGCAGGGCCATGTGGCTATGCAAATGGAAGGCAGACTCGGCTTCCAAGAGGTTCTTAACCGGTTTGCCGTTTTCTGGCGACCGTTTGTTTGGCGAACGATTGGATGAGATTATTAAGGAATCCAAAGGAAAGGATTCCTCCTTACTCCAGGCCAAACCTAAGAGACCTCAACAGAGAAAGGTTCAATCGAGATTTCGGTCCTTTCGTCCCTCAGCCAAGTCCCAATCCTCTTCGTCCAACAGGCCGGAGAAAGGCCAGAGGAACTCCTATGCGTGGCGATCCAAGTCTCGCCCACAAAAGGCCGCAGGAGGCACTGCTTCCAAGGCGGCTTCCTCATGACTCTCGGCCTCCCCTGACCGCATCCTCGGTCGGTGGCAGGCTCTCCCGCTTTGGCGACGCCTGGTGGCCACATGTTCAAGACCGATGGGTGAGAGACATTCTGTCTCATGGTTACAGGATAGAGTTCAGCTCTCGTCCTGCGGATCGCTTCTTCAGAACCTCTCCGCCCCCCGCTCAGGCCGACGCACTTTTTCAGGCAGTAGCCGCTCTAAAGATGGAAGGATTTGTGATCCCCGTTCCCCTTCAGGAACGTGGTCGCGGATTTTACTCCAACTTGTTCGTGGTGCCAAAAAAGGATGGGTCATTCCGTCCCGTTCTGGACCTCAAGCTACTCAACAGACATGTGAGAACCAGACGGTTCCAGATGGAATCTCTCCGCTCGGTCATCGCCTCAATGTCACAAGGAGACTTCCTAGCATCGATCGACATCAAGGATGCTTATCTCCATGTACCGATCGCACCCGAGCATCAACGTTTCTTACGTTTCGCCATCGGGGACGAACATCTCCAGTTCGTGGCATTGCCTTTCGGCTTGGCTA
This sequence comes from Anomaloglossus baeobatrachus, assembly GCF_048569485.1. NCBI lineage: Eukaryota > Metazoa > Chordata > Amphibia > Anura > Aromobatidae > Anomaloglossus > Anomaloglossus baeobatrachus. The sequence continues at coordinate 29,820 of NW_027442383.1, forward strand.
CAGCCCCACGGGTTTTCACCAAAGTCATGGCTTCCGTTGTGGCGGTCCTGCATTCTCAGGGCCACTCGGTGATTCCATACTTGGACGATCTCCTAGTCAGGGCCCCGTCTCGGGTGGCGTGTCAACAAAGTCTATCTGTCGCTCTGGCGACTCTCCAGCGGTTCGGGTGGATCATCAACTTCCCGAAATCCAAGTTGACACCGACCCAATCACTGACGTACCTTGGGATGGAGTTTCATACCCAGCAAGCGTTAGTCAAGCTTCCGAGCGACAAACAGCTTTCTCTGCAGGCAGGGGTGCAATCCCTTCTTCGGAGTCAGTCACACCCCTTAAGGCGCCTCATGCACTTCCTGGGGAAGATGGTGGCAGCTATAGAGGCAGTCCCGTTCGCGCAATTCCATCTTCGGCCACTCCAATGGGACATTCTCCGCAAATGGGACAGGAGTTCGGCTTCCCTCGACAGGAACGTCTCTCTTTCCCTTGCAACCAAGACGTCACTTCAGTGGTGGCTCCTTCCCAATTCTCTGTCGCAGGGAAAATCCTTCCTACCCCCAACCTGGGCTGTGGTCACCACGGACGCGAGCCTGTCAGGGTGGGGAGCGGTTTTTCTCCACCACAGGGCTCAGGGAACCTGGACTCCGATAGAGTCATCCCTTCAGATCAATATTCTGGAGATAAGGGCAGTGTATCTAGCCCTATTGGCTTTTCATCGGTGGTTGGAGGGCAGGCAGATCCGTATTCAGTCGGACAACGCCACTGCCGTCGCATACATCAACCACCAAGGCGGCACTCGCAGTCGTTAAGCCTTCCAGGAAGTCCGACAGATTCTGCAGTGGGTGGAAGCCACAGCCTCCACCATCTCCGCAGTTCACATCCCGGGCGTAGACAACTGGGAAGCAGATTTTCTCAGTCGTCAGGGCATGGACGCGGGGGAATGGTCTCTGCACCCAGACGTTTTTCGAGAGATCTGTCGCCGCTGGGGAACGCCGGACGTCGATCTCATGGCGTCACGGCACAACAACAAAGTCCCGGCATTCATGGCACGGTCTCAGGATCACAGAGCTCTGGCGGCGGACGCGTTAGTTCAGGATTGGTCGCAGTTTCGACTGCCTTATGTGTTTCCCCCTCTGGCAATGCTGCCCAGAGTACTACGCAAGATGCGGTCCGACTGCCGTCGCGCCATTCTCGTCGCTCCAGACTGGCCGAGGCGGTAGTGGTATCCCGATCTGTTGCATCTCACGGTGGGTCAACCGTGGGCGCATCCAGACCGTCCAGACTTGCTGTCACAAGGGCCGTTTTTCCATCTGAATTCTGTGGCCCTCAACCTGACTGTGTGGCCATTGAGTCCTGTCTCCTAGCGTCTTCAGGGTTATCTCAGGATGTCATTGCCACCATGAGACAGGCCAGGAAGCCTACGTCCGCCAAGATCTATTATAGGTCTTGGCAAATCTTCCTATCCTGGTGCGCTAATAACGGTTTTACTCCATGGCCGTTTGCCTTACCCACTTTTCTTTCATTCCTTCAATCCAGAATGGACAAGGGTTTGTCACTGGGCTCTCTCAAGGGCCAAGTATCGGCGCTCTCCGTGTTTTTTCAAAAGCGTCTAGCCAGGCTTACGCAGGTCCGCACGTTCCTGCAGGGAGTTTGCCACATAGTCCCACCTTACAAGCGTCCGCTGGAACCCTGGGATCTTAACAGGGTGCTAACGGCTCTTCAGAAACCACCTTTCGAGCCGCTGCGGGATGTCTCTTTATCATGTCTTTCGCAGAAGGAGGCCTTTCTAGTGGCAGTCACATCACTTCGGAGAGTGTCTGAGCTAGCAGCGCTGTCATGCAAAGCCCCCTTCCTGGTGTTTCACCAGGATAAGGTGGTTCTGCGTCCGGTCCCGGAATTTCTCCCTAAGGTGGTATCCCCTTTTCATCTCAATCAGGATATCTCCTTGCCTTCATTTTGCCCTAATCCAATTCACCAGTGTGAAAGGGATTTGCACTCTTTGGATCTTGTGAGAGAACTCCGGCTCTACGTGTCTCGCATGGCGCCCCTGTGTCGTTCAGATGCGCTCTTTGTCCTTGTTGCTGGCCAGCGTAAGGGCTCGCAGGCTTCCAAGTCAACCTTGGCCCGGTGGATCAAGGAACCGATTCTCGAAGCCTACCGTTCTTCTGGGCTTCCGCTTCCTTCAGGGCTGAAAGCCCATTCTACCAGAGCCGTGGGTGCGTCCTGGGCATTGCGGCACCGGGCTACGGCTCAGCAGGTGTGTCAGGCAGCTACGTGGTCTAGTCTGCACACTTTCACGAAACACTATCAAGTGCATACCTATGCTTCGGCAGACGCCAGTCTAGGTAGACGAGTCCTTCAGGCGGCGGTTGCCCACCTGTAAGAGGGGGCCGTTTTTCGGCTCTTTTTATTGAGGTATTCTTTTACCCACCCAGGGACTGCTCTTGGACGTCCCAATTGTCTGGGTCTCCCAATGGAGTGACAAAGAAGAAGGGAATTTTGTTTACTTACCGTAAATTCCTTTTCTTCTAGCTCCTATTGGGAGACCCAGCACCCGCCCCTGTACCCTTCGGGCTGGTTGTTTTTTTGTGTACACATGTTGTTCATGTTGAATTGTTCTTTTGGTTCATGGTTTGCAGTTCTCCGAACATCCTTCGGATTGCATTTACCCTAGACCAATTTATACGTTTTCTCCTTCCTGCTTTTGCACCAAAACTGAGGAGCCCGTGATCCATGGGAGGGTGTATAGGCAGAGGGGAGGGGTTACACTTTTTAAAGTGTAATACTTTGTGTGGCCTCCGGAGGCAGAAGCTATACACCCAATTGTCTGGGTCTCCCAATAGGAGCTAGAAGAAAAGGAATTTACGGTAAGTAAACAAAATTCCCTTCTTTGTGTGGCACCGTATCAAAAGCTTTTGAAAAGTCCATATACACAACATCCACTGCATTTCCCTGGTCCACGCATGAACTTACCTCTTCATAGAAGCTGATCAAATTAGTTTGACAGGATCGATCCCTCATAAACCCATGTTGATACTCTGTCATAAGGTTATTTTTCTTGAGATACTCCAGTATAGCATCTCTCAAGAAACCCTCAAGGATTTTACCAACCGTAGAGGTTAAACTTACCAACCTATAATTTCCCGGCTCAGTTTTTGTCCCCTTTTTGAATATTGGCACCACATTTGCTATGCGCCAGTCCTGCGGTACCGATCCTGTTATTAAGGAATCTGTGAAGATTAAAAATAATGGTCTATCTATCACAGAACTCAATTCCTGTAGTACTCTGGGGTGTATGTCATCCGGGCCCGGAGATTTGTCAACCTTAGTGATTTTGAGGCGGCGGCGTACTTCCTGCTGGGTTAAGCAGGTAATATTCAAGGGTGAATTTATGGTATCACTGGTCATGTCATCTGCCATAGCATTTTCTTGTATAAAAACCGTAGAAAAAAAGTAATTCAGCAGGTTGGCTTTACCCTCATCCCCCTCCACCATTTCAGCAAGACTATTTTTAAGGGGGCCAACACTATTGCTTTTCAGTTTTTTACTGTTTATGTAGTTAAAGAATATTTTAGGATTATTTTTACTTTCTCTCGTAATGAGTCTCTCTGTCTCAAACTTAGCTAACTTAATTTGCTTTTTACATATTTTATTTGATTTTCTATAATTATATAATGCCTCATTACTACCCACCCTCTCTAATTCTTTTAAGGCTTTCTGTTTTTCTTTTATTGCTTCCCTTATAGCTCTATTTAGCCATAGGGGATTCCTCCTATTTCTAGCATGTTTGTTCCCATAGGGTATATTTTCTGCACAAGCCCTATTCAGGATGCTCATAAAAGTCTCCCATTTGCTTTGTGTACTTTTATTACTTAGTACATCATCCCAGTTTATTGCACTAAGATCATCTCCCGACCGTTTAAAATTTGCTTTCCTGAAGTTTAGTGTCCTTGTAGCCCCTCTACTATACATCTTACTAAAGAATACACGAAAACTTATTATTTTGTGATCACTATTCCCCAAGTAACCCCCAACTTGTATATTTGATATGTGGTCTGGCCTATTGGTTAGTACAAGGTCTAGTAGTGCTCCCCCTCTTGTGGGGTCCTGTACTATTTGGGAAAGGTAATTATCTTTCATTGTTATCAAAAATCTATTTCCTTTGCTCGAACTGCAAGTTTCTGTTCCCCAATTTATATCAGGATAGTTAAAGTCCCCCATAATAATTACCTCTCTGAGACTCGCTGCTTTATCAATTTGCTTTATGAGGAGATTCTGCCACCGCACCAGGGCAATTGGAAAGAGTCGGGTAAAGTGGCGGCATTGTCACATCTAATGGATCCTATAACGTGGGAATCCCCATCCTGAGAATACCAGCCTTCAGTCGTGTGCCTTTATCTTGGCTGGTATCAAAATTGGAGGGCACCGCACGTGGTTTTTTTAAAAAAATGTTTTTTTATTATTGTACTGCATGATATAGACCCGCCGACCGGCGGCTGTGAGACAGCTGTCACTCAGAGTGGGGGCGCGTCTGACTGCAACCAATCATAGGCGCCGGTGGGCGCGGGAAGCAGGGAATAATGAGCGGCCGGCATTTTCAAAAGAGGAGAAGCCGCCAGAGCATTGCGACAGCTCTGCAGCGCCGCGCCTGTGTGATCGGTGAGTATGAGAGAGGGGGGGAGAGGGAGAGACCGACAGAGAGAGACACCGACATTGACAGAGAGAGAGATATAGAGACCGAGAGAGACAGAGAGAGAGAGACCGGCTGACAGAGAGAGCGAGACCGACCGACAGACAGAGAGAGACTAGGAGTGCTTTTAAAAGATTTAGAATGTTCTGCTGGACATGCTGAGCATGCTCAGAGAACTGTCGAGAGAGAAATGTAGGTGAAGATAGCTAATGTTATCTTCATTCAGAGTATCCAGAAGCACGTATCGAATTAGCAATACATCTGCGCAGATATTACTGAATCAGACAATGATCACACAAAACGTGTTCACCGTATGAGCCAATGTCATAGACTGGACTCGTATATTGAAATAGACTCAATTATACAGAATGCAACATTGACCTTGAAACTAGAACAGGGAGTAGGGAGTATTCAACTCCCCAGTTTTTCCCAGTATGTTATAAAATACCTCTCTGCTTATTATTCCTTCTTTCTGTATGTGTGAAACCACTGATAAGGCTCCCAATTAACTTAATGAATATCTCCCTTGTTCATTTGTACCTTGGCTTCATCATCTTGCCAGTTAATCCTTTCCTGAATATACAACCTAGAATCATATTATGGCGTCTTTGCAATTGTCATATAGACACACAGATAATTATGCAATGACATCTACATTTTGATTATTTACATACACAGATATTCTTATTACGTTTGAACAAACAATTTATAGCCCCGGCTACCTTCACAGGCCCCCCTTAATAAGATATCTGTGAATGTTGTCAACCTTAAATTTTAATTTTTTTTCCCATTCAGATATATTTTATTTGGAACTTATTTGTGACCTTCCCCCCTTGGGACTCTAATATTATATATATATATATATATATATATATATATATATATATATATATATATATATATATATGGGCCTTCCATTAGATTGTTGTTAATACAACACTACAGGCTTTAGCTCCCCCTTAAAAACTTATTTTATTTATTAAAAATAACTTTATGATTTATAGAGGCTATTAGAATTGGCGTTATTACTTTCATTAGGGCACATTATCCTGACCAAGGAAAATTGAATTTAGACCTTTTCTTAAAATTAGCACATTACCAAAAAAAACATTTGCTACAGATTGTCTATGGTTCTTCTTTCCGGATATGCTCTTGATAAAAAAAAAAAAAAAACATTATGAGGCTTCATGTGAACAGTTTGTGGCGCTGACTTAGAGAAACTTTCTGGAATAATGGGTAAAATAGCAGCCGCTTTCTATTTCGGTTGTTTCAGGTCTGTTGGTTTCTGAGATGTGATGTTAACTTGCGTGTCACTGCCAGTGCTCAGCAGACTAGGCCGGGAAGACATCAGCCTGATGGGATAGACTCTTCCAAAACTTTTCCTGAGATTAGAGAGTCCATAGCTAGCATTTTGTGTTAAGGAAAATTACTGAATATATTCATATGTGAGTTAGTAGGAAACAAAAACATTTATAAATTTGTTAGGTTACATTAACTAAACCACATATTTTGGTCTATAAAATGGCCAAACTAAGTATTTTAGATTACTCAATTCGTACCTTCAACAGTCCCTCCTTAAGACTCAATTCTGCCATTTCCAAATACTAAGGGTACTGCGTTCCCTTAGGTAGAGAGGAAGAAAGATCTATTGGGGAAAAACCTGCCTGACTGAACGTTGAGGCATGGGTGGAGAGGGGAAAAGTTTTCTTCCCCGGTTTGAGACCAAGGACCCCATGGCGAGTCCTCACCCTTTGTAGTTGGACTTTCCCATGTCTGAAGGCTCTAAAAGTCCTCTCTTCTAACTATTTTGGCAATGATGGTCATAGACTGTACAGGTCTTTTTGAAAAAAATAAATAAGAGCAGGATGCTCAGTGCAGCTCCTGTGGATCGACCCTTCAGCAATGCGAGGCATGAATCCATGTTGTCCTGCCGTTGAGCTTTATCGAAATCTCTGTGGTTGGGAGAAGCTGGATCAACTCATCTAATCTTGACTCATGGCTCTTTCTCGCTTGTCCCTTTAGGATTAATCAGTCTCCTGACTGAAAACCATATGCTACTAACTCTGATTTAGGATCTGAAATTAGAAAATACACTTGTTTGTTTCACTATTTAGTCAATCATGAAAATTGTACGTGCCTTGTGTTAAACCAAAAAACATTTTACATAGAGACCTGTTTATTACTAAAGAGAAACAAAACACGCATTGGTTCACAACTTGTTAGTTGTTTTTTTACATACCACTTGCATTATGTGGATTTTCAGCAATGACGTCATTTTCTGCACTGGAATGCCTCTGACCAAACTTGGAGAGAAATCTAAACAACACGCACAGGCTTGCATACAACGTGCTCATGATATACATCTATGATCAGTTTGCAGTCTCTAAAAATGGTTAGAGCATGTGTATGTTGTTTCTGCGGATTCTTTACAGTTTTTTGCACATTTAAAGACGTGTTTTACAAGACTGGGTGAGTCTGCCCATCTGGGTACTGAACCCTGGTGTCACCTAAGCGCACACTGATATCCGTCTTTCACAGATTTTAGTCCATGTTACCTGGGCCATCATTGAGAAGAGATCTCATGGCAGAGAAAGCTTACCGCCCTTTATCCACAGACCTTCCTCAGTCAGCCTTTCTCCCTGCGTCTCGCACTCCATTCCTTGTTGATTCGCTTGTTCCTGTAGGGCTGGGTAGGGAACCTTTTATGCGGCCCCCTGGCAGATTCCCGGGGGCTGCAGTTCTGGGTCTGACGCTGTGGTCTTGTAGTTTGCCGGCCTTTTAATTCATCACATGCGCCGCTGTCCAGTGTCAGCGTGCTCAGCGGTGTGTGTGTGCCCGCCCCTCTGTGAAAAGTGCCGCCTCCCCCTCCACGGGATCTAGGTGCAGACACTGCAGAGAGTGCTGCCTCCTCCCCCTGTACAAGATGTAGGTACAGATAGTGCCGCCTCCTCCTGTACGGCACTATAGCTGTGTGCCCGCTGCCCGTGTGCCTGCTGCCCACACTCCCGCCGCTGTGTGCCCGCTGCCTGCACGCCTGCCGCTGTGTGCCTGCTGCCCGCACTCCCGCCGCTGTGTGCTCGCTGCCCGCCATCCCACGGCTGTGTGCCCGCTGCCTGCACTCCCGCCGCTGTGTGCCCGCTGCCCGCACTCCCGCTGCCCGCACTCCCGCCGCTGTGTGCCCGCTGCCCGCACTCCCGCCGCTGTGTGCCCGCTGCCCGCACTCCCGCCGCTGTGTGCCCGCTGCCCACACTCCCGCCCCCCGCACTCCCGCTGCTGGGTGCCTGGGTGCCCGCTGCCCGCACTCCCGCCGCTGTGTGCCCGCTGCCCGCAGTCCCGCCGCTGTGTGCTCGCTGCCCTCTGTGACCGTCCAGTCCTTTGGGGCCTTCCAATTCTGTGTACCACCCCCTCCCAGAGCTGTGTGCAACGCTCAGTGCTGTATCCCCCCAGTGATGTCAGGGCTCTGCAAGTGCTTTGTGCAGCCTGCCCCGTGCCGTGTGCCCTCCCAATGCTGTGTATAACCCCCAGTGTTTTGTTCCCCCAGTCATGTCTGTGCTCTGAAAGTGCTGTCCGTGCTCCCATTCCCTCCAGTGATGTCTCTGCCCTCCCCAGTGATGTCTCCTGCCCTCCCCAGTGATGTCTCCCACCCCCCCAGTGATGTCTCCCACCCCCCCAGTGATGTCTCCCACCCTCCCCAGTGATGTCTCCCACCCTCCCCATTGATGTCTCCCGTCCCCCCAGTGATGTCTCCCGCCCCCCCAGTGATGTCTCCTGCCCCCCCCAGTGATGTCTCCCGCCCCCCCAGTGATTTCTCCACCCCCCCAGTGATGTCTCCCCCCCCTCAGTGATGTCTCCCTCCCCTCAGTGATGTCTGTGCCCCAAGCCCCTCTTGTCATGTCTGTGCCCCCAGCCCCTCTTGTGATGTCTGTGCCCCCAGCCCATCTTGTGATGTCTGTGCCCCCAGCCCCTCTTGCGTTGTGTACGCCCCAGCAACCACTCTTGCATTGTGTGCAACCCAGCAGTCCCTCTTGCGTTGTGTGCGCCCCAGCAGCCCCTCTTGCGTTGTGTGCGCCCCAGCAGCCCCTCTTGCGTTGTTTACGCCCCAGCAGCCCCTCTTGCATTGTGTACGCCCCAGCAGCCCCTCTTGTGTTTATGTCTCCAACTCCTCTTGTGTTGTGTATGCCCCCCAGCCCCTCAGCCCCTCTTGTGTTGTGTTTGCCTCCAGCGTCTCCTGTGATGTGTATGTCCAGGACATGCTGGGGGCATACACATCACAGGAGACACTGGGGACATACACAGCACAGGAGGGGCTGGGGGCATTTACATCACAGGGGGTATATATATGTCCCCAGCTCCTCATGTGATATATGTGCCTTCAGTATCTCCTGTGATGTATATACAGCAGTCCCAGCGTCTCCTATCTGATGTGTATACGTCAGTCCCAGCGTCTCCTATGTGATGTATATGCCCTCAGCCCCTCCAGTTATGTATGTTCCTCCAGCGTCTCCTGTGATGTATATACAAAGAGTTGACTGCGCTCCACACCGAGACAAATCTGGAAAAGCAGTTGTCAGAAGCAACATGATTAGTATTGCCGAACATCACAGTCGAACCAAAGAGAAACAGCTTCGACCACCACAGTAAGGGTGAGTTAATTAATTGTTTGGCCATATATAGCACTGTTATTTTCACATTGATAATTTGGTGCGGCCCCCGAAGGTTCGTAGAAATTGCCAAATGGCCCCCGGTAGTAAAAAGGTTCCCCACCCCTGCTGTAGGGATTTAAGAACACAAGGAGTGACAGTAGTCACTGACGTGACAGGTGCCACCGAGGTATGGTCCATATGCATTGGTAAAGGACTCCTCAACTCTAGGCCCGTTCACTGCTTCTTGGTCAGCTGTACCTGTGCGGGGATCTCCATCCGATTCCATCAGCTCAAATCTAGACTTTATCTTCAGCGTACCTAGCTCATTTGACAACGGGAAAGATCTACATTCTACATACACATTCAACTATTTTACCTACTTCTGCTCCACCCACCAGAGAGGGCATTAATACATCACTTCCTCCTGTACCGATAGGAGGGGAGGGAGTGGTTCAAATTTAGACTACATCATGCTGTGTAAACTGTAGCATATCCAGTGCAGAATCGACCAGCATCTGATTCCATCTATAAAAACAAAAACTAAAAGAAATATGACTTAGATCATTCTTATAACAAACATATTTTATAGTAGTCCAGTAAACATGATATAATTGTTGCAAAAGAAAGGCCAGCTTTAAAGCCTATCCAATATGTCTGCTGCGCCTTCTTCTGCTGGAAAATATAATAAATATATTCTTCCCCCCCATTATTTTTTGGTTTTATGTACCAATTTGACAAAATGTATAGTTTTATAACAGCAGACAATATGATTAAACAAATGATGAATATAACTTATACACTTCTGGGGAATTTTGAAACATTACAATAGACAACACGGTTCGTATATATTCTGTATCTATAAAAGAAAGTAATTAATACTGGCAGTTTGTATGCAGAAACACAAAACAAAAACATGACCATAAAAACAAAAAAAAACTAATTTGCATATTTCAATTTTTTTTGTTTCTGAAAAATTAATTTAATTATTTAGGTATTAGCAGGATACTATTAATAATCTGCTGTGAAATTTTGAACTGTAAGGGTTAAACAAAACCCACCCTACCAGCCGAGAAAATCACTTATCAGTAAAAAGTGAAACACATGCAGCCCTTTAAATCTATACTGAAACCATTTTTTTTTTCCTTTTTCTCTACTTTGTCAGTTTTTTTTTTTTTTCTCTACAACTTCTAATAAACTACAGTCTGCTGTAGCTTACAATGATTACACCCTCCCATTCATCCCTGCGGGCTTATATAGGCCCCCACCTCAGTGCGCGGTGTCAGAATGGCTGGTGGGAAAAAAAACAACATTACAGATACTGGAAAGCCCATGGACAGAACTTTTATTATAGTCACAGAAAATAACTTTCACTACAGAAACATATATTACAGAAACTCTAAGATTGATGGGGTGGAATGGAAAGCATCATTAGAACGGGTGGCTTGGGATAGGGATCACTGGAGCTAACAGGAAAACTGGAGGGGGGCAGAAAGGAAGGGGGGCAAGCATTCCGGGGCTCTCCTTTGTTTCATTAGAGGAGGTTGGGGCAGACTCGTGGGTGCAGCCCGGACTGTGGGCGGTATCTTGGGAGATCTGCTGGGGCTGATTTAAAGGGATACTGTGATACTCTGGGAAAAGACACACCTGGCTTCAGGTGGATCATTAATAAATCTACAGGGAATTTACCCACATCATTAGGCCCTTTTGACCATAATTTTTTGCACATGGAATAGAGAGAATTACAATAGGGAGTGCCTGTAGGGGGCAAGTCTCTTCACACCCTTCTGGGGAATTTAGTTTAATTAGGGTGAGAGTAATACCTCCTTCACCATCATAATTTATGGCGGCCTTTAATTTATTTAACAAATCAGATTTTAGTAAATTAACTAGACAGATTATTTTTTTGACAGCACAAACTGGTTGTAAATTATTGGGAAAGATACTACCGGTAGAGGAATGGTCAGAGTATGCGTAGTGGGTAATCCATCTACGCCCACCAGGGTAAGGACGTCATTAGGAAAAGGTAGGGTGTGATCAGGTGGTATATCAAATATTTTAAGAATAGAATTGGCTGCCCTAGTGTCCACCATAAATTTAATAGGGGCCCCTGCGACATCTAAAGTTACACATGTATAAAACCCCTGGTTTGAACTGACCATCACAGTAGAATCTGGTTGGCCACACCTTCATTGTGGATTTATGTGCTGCAGGTTTTGGTCATGGTTTTGAGGGTACATAACCATAAATTGGGATTGTGGAGTTCAACACTCTCTCCGATAGTGACTGGGCTGGCCACAACGCCAACTTCTCAAATACTAGCTTTGTTGGCCACGTTGATTATTGCCAAAATGCTGATTGGATCTGATGTTAGACCGGTAAAGATTCACAATAGGGTTTGGTTGCTGTTAGATACACTGTGGCTTTAAGGGCCAAAAACTGTCTCCCGCTTTTACCTTGGTGAGATTGACAAAGTTCTTCTGAGCAGCTAAATACCACTGATGGACCTGTAGCATTTCCCTATAAAATCGCATAGGGTTAATTTCGGGATCTGGCAGGCGGTGGATTAATGCTGCTGGCTGGGTGGAGTTGAAGGGGACATATTTGGGTGTGGACTGTTCCTCGTCGGGTTCGGAGTCTACTGAATACTCCGAATGGCTTTCTGTGTCAGTCTTGACTGACACATGAGGTACTGTTGGCAAGGGAACCGAGTCCTCTCGTTGAGCTGTTGCTACTGCTTGATAGACAGCAAGTTCTCCATCCAACACTAACCTGACCTCCTCCAAATGAAAATTAGAACCTCTGATTGTAGACAATATGCTTTCAACAATGGAGCCTTCTCCACAGGAAAACCAAATAAACCAGCAGATATCAAGGGCAGTGAAACACTTCTACGGGTCAGCAAAGTAACATCCAGATTAGAGACATAAACAATTGAATGGTTTATACAGTTCCTGAGAACATTTTCAGAATCCCGGGGATGCATGGGATCAAACTGGGGGCCTACAGCATGAACAATATAGGCTGCCGGAAGGGTACCTCCTCAAGTTACACCATTCAACACAACCATGCTGTCTGACATATTCATCTGATTCTTGTTCGATTATTTGACCACCCTGCAAAACTATTTGCCGGGCCACACCCCCAGCATGATGCAAATTTGAATTAGCCGGATTAACATACACCCCTGTCTCCTGTGTAAGCAAATCTCCCATCCCTATCCTAAACAAAATCCGAGCCCCTCCGGGCGTAGCAAGCAACTGAACATATCGTGGGTTAAACAACTCTGGACGGGGCCGGGATCGTTCGGAGTAAGGCTCACTGTGTATCCTATAGGAAGGAGGGGGATGCAAGGGGAGGGGATTGGTGCCTGAGGAGTGTGGCATCAGACTGGCCGGTGGGGGGGGAGACGGCATTGTAGGTATGGGAGGGACCAGGGGTATGGGTGTGGATAACAGCTCCTGAGTCTGTTCGGTTGTTTTCTGATGTAGAGGAGGCACATAGTAACCTCCTCCCGGAGTTAAAACAGGGAGGATTGGGACAGGCGATGAGCTGCACAATTATTACAGCCATCTCTCCAGTCTGTGTTCTGATAGCCACACTGGTAACATGTGCAGCTAGCTGGGTCGTATGGGGGTGGTTTCTCAATTGGTATTTCTGGATGAATAGAGGCAGGAGTGGGCGGGGTCAGTGTGGGAATAGTGGGCGTTGGCTTTACTAACTGTGAGGTGGGTGCTGGGACAGAGGGAACTAAGGCCAGTGTGGGCTGTACAGAAAGAGTTAAGGGATTCTGGCCAGTGGGTGGGACTGCAGCATCTATGAGGGAAATAGAATGGGGATCAGGTTGTGGGGCAGCAACAAAACAACCTGCCGGAGGACCCTCATATCCGTCCTCAGACTTGGGTGACCTATAGTAAAACACAACATCCCCTTGCTCATCTTCATCTTTGACCTCAATATATCCTTCTGATAGCAATGCCTACGATACTCTACCAAACAACTTCGCATCAAGCAACAATCTCTTGTTACCTTCAGGCCTTTCAGCTTTCTTTCTGAACATTTTTGCTATCTTGGTGGTGTCCGGATTACACTAATTTATGACTATGCGGTGTGCGTTATAGTCTGGCCGGAACTTAAGGTCACACCTCTATACTAGCTGGCTACTCCTCAGCTATATAGTAATAAGGGTCCCGTGTCACTGAGGAGGGTTACAAAATGTATTCCCTCTGGACTTGGTCAGCCGCACCAATATTTTTTATTGTCCTAACTCACTATCTTCGGTCATGTGAAAATCTTCCGTGTCACGGAGGAGGTCGTACAAGAATGCATATGCACATACAAACAAGTCCCAGCCTCCGGACTTGGTCAGCTGTACCAATTTTTAAACATCCTAACTCGCTATCTTCGGTCACGGGAACCCCCCCCAGATAATACTGAATCAGACAATGATCACACAAAACGTGTTCACTGTATGAGCCAATGTCATAGACTTGACTCGTGTATTGAAAGAGACTCAATTATACAGAATGCAACATTTACCTTGAAACTAGAACAGGGAGTAGGAAGTATTCAACTGCCCAGTTTTTCCCAGTATGTTATAAAATACCTCTCTGCTCATTATTCCTTCTTTCTGTGTGTGAAACCACTGATAAGTCTCCGAATTAACTTGATGAATATCTCCCTTGTTCATTTGTACCTTGGCTTCATCATCTTCTCAGTTAACCCTTTCCTGAATATACAACCTAGAATCATATTATGGCGTCTGTGCAATTATCATATAGACACACAGATAATTATGCAATGACATCTACATTTTGATTATTTACATACACAGATATTCTTATTACGTTTGAACAAACAATTTATAGCTCAGGCTACCTTCACAGAACGTGACAGAATCCTGCACTGGAATCCGTTGCTAAATGCATGGCGACGGAATCCAGCACCATAGACATTCATTATGCCTCTTAACGGATCCTGATGGAATCCTGCGGAGTGCGTTTTTTTACAGCAACAAAAAACGTTACATTCAGCATTCCTTCCGCCCGACGGGCACTGACGGTCACCGTCAAAACAACTCAACCGCCGTGGGGCGGATGCAATGGAAGACCATCCGTTGCAATCCGCCCTTAATAGAAGCCTATGAGGAATAAACGGATTCCTGCAACGGTTACCGTAATTCCTCAAGGCGGCGGATTGCAACGGATGCCATTCAACGCAAGTGTGAAAACAGCCTTAGCTGTCATGTAAGCTGAAGTAACGGTGGCAATTGTATGGGCACATTTCCTGTGCCCCGCGCAATTGCCATGACTTATCCATACGTCATAGGCCGGGAAACCCTTCACATAGATTTGTATTAGCATTTTTCATTTGTGACTCTGAATAAACTGACATGTCTCCATGAGTTTTCCATGGACAAACTGACATGTCAATAGCACCATAGATTATAATGTGTACATATTCTGTCCTTAAAAAAAACACGGATACTACACATACATACAACACGGGCATGTGAATGATGCCTCACACTTTGTGGGCAAGTATGGGAACTCATTAATCCTTCAATTCAGGTTTTTCTTTTTAATCCATTGCCACAGGAGTATACAATCTCATAACTAAATGGACAGTCTATTTCTGCATACATTTATTCAAAAATAGATTGTTCTAAGAGATTACTGAATTCATCGTAGATTATCAGAGTATGTAGCTGTTGTAACAAGCCAGTTCATGAAAGTCCAAAAAAAGACATGGTTGGTTGAATTTGGTGTGGAAGAAACTTCACTGGCCCTCAGTCTTGACCTTAAAAGGAACCAACCAGCAGGATTTTCATATATAAAGTAAAGCCAGTGCTATACTGGTGCTAGGGTCCAGGGGAGGGAACATGTAGGTCGGGACTTTATATCTATTCTCGCCCCTATCTGCCTGCCTGTCCTTTCTTTCCTTGTCGTTATCATGGACGTTAATTCAGTCGTTTGCGCATTTTCATTTGTAAATATTGTGCAGATCGTCTTCTTCTGGGTGTGGTCACGAGAACAGAAGATCCGAGGGCGCATGCAGCACCCTCACATAGTTCATATGACAGTCCTATACAGGAAGACACAGTGTTCACAAAGATGGAACCGGAGATAGCGCTATGCGCAAGCGCCGACTCCAATGCCATCTTAGTGAAGCGTTTTCTGTAATACTTATAAATGCTACTGCTCTCATGCCGGAATTAACGTCTATGACACCAACACGGGAAAGAAGGCCAGACAGACAGACAGGGGCGGGAATAGATAGCAAGACACTACACACATATTCCAGCCCCAGTTGTACCTATCAATCAAATAGCAGAGCATTGCTGGAAATTTCCCTTTGAGGCCGGGGTCAGTCAAGCATATGGCATCCGATGCGAGCAAAATGGATACAATATGCTAATGACACTCGGCCCAAACTCTGCTGTGAGTATAAGCAGAGTGTCATTCTACTGTGATGCGATTTTCTCACATGTCAGAATTAGAGCACAGGTGAAGAGAACATGGAGAGATTAATCTCTCCATCTTCTCCATTGCCTGTCCCTGTTTGTATTTGACTGTGATGACATCAGTGCAGTCCGATAATTCACACGCACCCAGAGACATTTATGGGTACGCATGATCCGATTTTCAGAGCCATTTGCAGCATGCTGCGATTGTTTAATCATGCCAAATCGGCATAAAAGAAAATTGCAGATCTGCTCTGCCTCATTGAATAACATTGGTGGGAGTGCAATGCGAGATTTTCTAGCATTGCACTCGTCTGTTTTAAACACTAATGTGAGCGCACCCTAACTCCATCAAACACCTTTAGGATGAACTTAGGGAATGCAAGCCAGGACCTTTTGTGCATCATAAGTGGCTGACCTGATTAATTGCTCTTATGGATGAATGGACAAAAATCTGCTTAGAAAGACCCCAAAATTCTTTAAAAAGCTTTCCACAAGAGTGGAAGCTGTAATATCTGCAAAGGGAAAGCAGCTCCATATTAACCCCTTAATGACTAGGGATGTACCGATACGTCATAGCAATTGTGAGGGCACAAGGGGCTGTGCGCCCGCGATTTGCAGCCGGTGACTCAGTTTACCCAACAGCCGAGCCCCTGCCCTCGTAACCAGGGATGGTTCCTGATGCGCTCCCCTCTGATCGGGACCCCCACGATGTAATTGCGAGGGCCCTATCAATGTCTTAGTGACTCGAGGTCATCATGATGACTTCCGGGTCACCTGACTACAGAGAGCTTATGGAGAACCTGTGTGATAATGCCTGCAGTGTGATCACACAGTCTTTCTCAGTGCAGCGCTGACAGCTGCAATGTCCTGCAGTGATCGAGCACTGCAGAACATTGCATCTGCGAACATAGCATTGTGGTGTTCTGTCCCATAAAGGGTCTAAGTAAAAAAGGAAAAAAAAAGTTTTTTTTTAAAGTATATATCTTAAAAAAAAATCAGAAAATAATGAAGAAAAATAATAAAAATAGTCCACTTTTATTTGTGTAAAAAATAAATAAATAAGTACACATATTTGGCATTGTCGCGTTCATAACAATCCGAGCTAACCCCTTCAGTGTACTTGATAAAAAAAAATGAAAAACAATGTCTTTTTAACATACAGCTGTCAAAAAAAGGGAATAAAACGTGATCAAAAAGTCATATATAAATGAAACTGGTACAGATGAAAACATCATCTTGTCCTGCAAACAACAAGCCACCATACAGCTTTATTAGCCAAAAAATAAAAATGTTATAGCTGTCAAAATACAGCAATGCAAAAACTGTTTTTTTCCGTGGAAAATAGTTTTTATGGTGTAAAAGCAGCAAAACAAAAAAACCTGTATAAATATGGTATCGCAGTAATCATACTGGCCTTCAGAATAAAGCTATCTTATCACTTTTACAGCACGGTAAACAACGGAAAAAAAACAACATATTCCTGAGTTGCTGTTTCTTCTTGATTCTGCCTCACAAAAAGTGAAATTAGAAAGCAATCAAAAATTATGTGGCCAAAAATGGTATCAATAAAAACTCCAACTCATCCTGCAAAAAAAGTCCTCACATGACTGAATAAAAAAAACTATAGCCTTCAAAATCTGGTGATGCAAAAAAACTTTGTTTTGTAAAGAGCGTTTTTTAATGTGATCGTTGCCAAACATAAAAAAAACTATATAAATCTGGAATCTCAGTAATCGTACTGACCAGAGGAATAAAGCCACCTAATCACCTATACTGCAAGGTGAACGGTGTAAAAAATTAAATAAAGAAAGCCAGTAGTTCAACTGCTGTTGATTTGTTCATTCTGTCTCTAAAAGAACGCAGTACGGCGCGGGTCATATTTATCCTGTGCTCTACTCTGAGCGCTTGCATCGGGATTACCTTTAAGGGTGCTTGCCCTCAAGAAGGAATAGCAGCATATTGGATGCTCCGTATTTTCACTGTGTCCAAACCGCTGCATTGTGCGGTACAAGCACAGTGGATGGATTGATATACAGTCATATGAAAAAGTTTGGGCACCCCTATTAATATTAACCTTTTTTCTTCATAACAATTTGGGTTTTTGCAACAGCTATTTCAGTTTCATATATCTAATAACTGATGGACTCAGTAATATTTTTGGATTGAAATGAGGTTTATTGTACTAACAGAAAATGGGCAATCCGCATTTAAACAAAATTTGACCGGTACAAAAGTATAGGCACCTCAACATAAAAGTGACATTAATATTTTGTAGATCCTCCTTTTGCAAAAATAACAGCCTCTAGTCGCTTCCTGTAGCTTTTAATGAGTTCCTGGATCCTGGATGAAGGTCTATTTGACCATTCCTGTTTACAAAACAATTCCAGTTCAGTTAAGTTTGATGGTCGCCGAGCATGAATAGCATGCTTCAAATCATCCCACAGATGTTCAATGATATTCAGGTCTGGGGACTGGGATGGCCATTCCAGAACATTGTAATTGTTCCCCTGCATGAATGCCTGAGTAGATTTGGAGCGGTGTTTTGGATCATTGTCTTGCTGAAATATCCCTACGTAGCTTCAACTTCGTCACTGATTCTTGCACATTATTGTCAAGAATCTGCTGATACTGAGTTGAATCCATGCGACCCTCAACTTTAACAAGATTCCCGGTGCCGGCATTTGCCACACAGCCCTAAAGCATGATGGAACCTTCATCAAATTTTACTGTGGGTAGCAAGTGCTTTTCTTGGAATGCCGTGTTTTTTTGCCTCCATGCATAACGCCTTTTTGTATGACCAAACAACTCAATCTTTGTTTCATCAGTCCACAAGACCTTCTTCCAAAATGTAACTGGATTGTCCAAATGTGCTTTTGCATACCTCAGGCGACTCTGTTTGTGGCGTGCTTGCAGAAACGGCTTCTTTCGCATCACTCTCCCATACAGCTTCTCCTTGTACAACGTGCGCTGTATTGTTGACCGATGCACATTGACACCATCTGCAGAAAGATGAAGCTGCAGGTCTTTGGAGGTGGTCTGTGGATTGTCCTTGACTGTTCTCACCATTCTTCTTCTCTGCCTTTCTGATATTTTTCTTGGCCTGCCACTTCTGGGCGTAACAAGAACTGTACCTGTGTTCTTCCATTTCCTTACTATGTTCCTCACAGTGGAAACTGACAGTTTAAATCTCTGAGATAACTTTTTGTATCCTTCCCCTGAACAACTATGTTGAATAATCTTTGTTTTCAGATCATTTGAGAGTTGTTTTGAGGAGCCCATGATGCCACACTTCATAGGAGATTCAAATAGGAGAACAACTTGCAAGTGGCCACCTTAAATACCTTTTCTCATGATTGGATACACCTGCCTATGAAATTCAAACCTCATAAGCTTACAAAACCAATTTAGTGCTTTAGTAAGTCAGTAAAAAGTAGTTAGGAGTGTTCAAATCAAGAAATTGATAAGGGTGCCCATACTTTTGCACCGGTCAAATTTTGTTTAAATGCGGATTGCACATTTTTTGTTAGTACAATAAACTTCATTTCAATCCAGAAATATTACTGAGTCCATCAGTTATTAGATATATGAAACTGAAATAGCTGTTGCAAAAACCCAAATTGTTATAAAGAAAAAAGGTTAACTTTAATAGGGGTGCCCAAACTTTTTCATTTGACTGTAAATCCCATGTCCAATGTACTTCTTTTCTATACATCGTAAACTGACCTGTGGAGCTGCTTCCCTAGATGCAGTATTTATGCTGCAGAGATGCGAGTGTTCTCAGCTGGGAAAACAGAGTGAAAGTCCACAGTGTCCCAAACCCTGATCGTGGGCATGGGCAGCTGCCGCCTCCTGAGTAGTGCACTTGTGTCTCTGCGGGAGAAGACACTCTGCATCCAGAACATGGCGTGTGTTGATCGCGGGCACATACCCTAGAGACTAAATCATTACTACTCCTGTAGTTGAATTCCCAGAGGGGTGAAATTTCCAAAATGTGGTCACTTGAGGGGGATTTCTTCTTTTCTGGCACATGGTGGCTCTGCAAATGGTGTCCACAAACTATTCTAGGAAAATCTGTGCTCCAAAAATCAAATGGTGCTCCTTCCTCTCTGAGCCCTGTCGTGTAGCCAAACACTACTGTAAAATGACATGTGGGGTATTGTCATGTTCAGGAGAAATTGTGTAACACATTATAGGACATTTTTTACCTATTCCCCTTGTGCAAATTGGAAATTTGGGGTTAGCACAACATTGTAGTTGTAAAAATGTAATTATTTTTGTTTACCGCCCAATTGTATAAAATTTGTTTGCTCACTGTACCTCTGAATGAATTTATTGAGGGGTGCAGTTTGTAAAATGGGGTCACTGTGGGAGATTTCTGCTGTTTTGGCACTTGAGGGGCTCTACCAATGTGACATGGCACCCACAAACCATTTTAACTAAATCTGCACTCCAATATGGCACTCTTTCTCTTCTTCATTTTGTACTGTGCCTCAAAAGTAGTTTTCCACCACATTTCGGGTACTGGCTAAAGCCTGCTTTACACGCTTCAATAGATCTTTCAATCTGTCGTCGGGGTCAAGTTGTAAGTGACGCACATCCGGCATCGTTCGTGACGTATTTGCGTGTGACACCTACGTGCGATCAAGATTGAACCAAATACGTTGATCTTATACACGTCGTTTATTTCTCTAACATTGTACGTTTTATTGCACGAACCTAGTCATTTGAAACGTGTGACATCCCTCATACGATTTTGTTATTCCAACTTTGTGACGTCAATGCTAGCCGTGTGTGCGTGTGTAATGCCCGTTTTTTTCGTTACTATAAAAGGCCTTCAGGCCTCCAACACACATCCGTTAAAACCACGTGCGTGTAATATGGGCCATTTTTCAGGTCCTTTTTTTGTTTTTTTGTCGTGTTTTTTGGTCCGTGTGGGCTATGTGTGACCGGCATATGCTAGCCATGTGTGCGTGTGTAATGCCCGTGTGTGCGTGTGATGTTTAACTGACGTGTGAATGTTTATTCCGTGTGAAATGTTCCGTGTTTAATGTTAAAAGTCGTTTTTGATTACCCGTTGACAGCAGACAGAGTTGCGCGCAGAGAATGAACTCGGGTGAACTTCACCCGACTTCATTGTCATGCCGCGGCTCTGTCTGTGTCGCGTCCTGATTAGCGGTCACCTGTGAAGGATTCACCGGTGACCGCTAATCCCCAGAGTGACTGAATTGAGCAGCCCTCTCTCATACTCACCGTTCCCCGATCTCCGGCGCGGCGCTGCACAGCTGTTATAAAAACTCCGGAGGCTTTTACTATTTTGAAAAAGCCGTCCGCTCATTAAACAATCTCGTATTCCCTGCTTTCCCCGCCCACCGGCAGATATGATTGGTTGCGGTGAGACACACCCACACGCTGAGTGACAGCTGTCTCACTGCAACCAATCACAGCCGCCGGTGGGCGTGTCAGTATGGAGCAGAGAAATAAATAAATAATTTTAAAAAATCGACGTGCGGTTCCCTCCATTTTGATACCAGCCAGGGTAAAGCCAAATGGCTGAAGGCTGGTATTCTCAGGATGGGGAGCCCCAAGTTATGGGGAGCCCCCCAGTCTAACAATATCAGCCAGCAGCCGCCCAGAATGGCCGCATCCATTTGATGCGACTGTTCTGGGACTGTACCCGGCTCTTCTCGATTTGCCCTGGTGCGTTAGCAATCGGGGTAATAAGGAGTTAATGGCAGCCCATAGCTGCCAATAAGTCCTAGATTAATCATTCCAGGCGTCTATGAGACACCCCCAATGATTAACCTGTAATGTAAAGTTAATAAATACACACAGTGAAAAAATCCTTTATTAGAAATAATAAACACTAACAAATACCCTCGTTCACCACTTTATTAAGTCCCCAAAAACCCATCCATGTCCGGCGTAATCCACGGAGGTCCCACGTCGCTTCCAGCTCTGCTACATGAAGGGGCCAGGAGCTGCAGAAGACACCGCCGCTCCTGACAGCTCCACGCAGCAACTGAAGATAGCAGCGCGATCAGCTGTGCTGTCACTGAGGTTACTCGCGGCCACCGCTGGATCCTCCACCTGTGACCGCAACTCACCTGTGACTTCATCGCTGTCACTCGGGCGACTTGCTGTGACAGTTGGAGGATCCAGCGGTGGCCGCGAGTTACCTCAGTGACAGCTCAGCTGATCGCGCGGCTCTCTTCAGTTGCTGCGTGGAGCTGACAGGAGCGGCGGTGTCTTCTGCAGCTCCTGGCCCCTTCATGTAGCAGAGCTGGAAGCGACGCGGGACCTCCGTGGATTACGCCGGACATGGATGGGTTTTTGCGGACTTAATAAAGTGGTGAATATGTGGTGTATTTGTTAGTGTTTATTATTTCAAATAAAGGATTTTTTCACTGTGTGTGTTTTTTAACTTTACATTACAGGTTAATCATTGGGGGTTTCTCATAGACGCCTGGAATGATTAATCTAGGACTTATTGGCAGCTATGAGCTGCCATTAACTCCTTATTACCCCGATTGCCAACGCACCAGGGCAAATCGGGAAGAGCCGGGTACAGTCCCAGAACAGTCGCATCAAATGGATGCGGCCATTCTGGGTGGCTGCTGGCTGATATTGTTAGGCTGGGGGGGCTCCCCATAACGTGGGGATCCCCATCCTGAGAATACCAGCCTTCAGCCGTTTGGCTTTACATTGGCTGGTATCAAAATGGGGGGAATCGCATGTCGATTTTTTTTAATTATTTATTTATTTATTTCTCTGCTCCATATTGACACGCCCACCGGCGGCTGTGATTGGTTGCAGTGAGACAGCTGTCACTCAGCGTGTGGGCGTGTCTCACTGCAACCAATCATATTTGCCGGTGGGCGGGGAAAGCAGGGAATACGAGATTGTTTAATGAGCGGACGGCTTTTTCAAAATAGTAAAAGCCGCCGGAGTTTTTATAACAGCTGTGCAGCGCCGCGCCGGAGATCGGGGAACGGTGAGTATGAGAGAGGGCTGCTCAATTCAGTCACTCTGGGGATTAGCGGTCACCGGTGAATCCTTCACAGGTGACCGCTAATCAGGACGCGACACAGACAGAGCCGCGGCATGACAATGAAGTCGGGTGAAGTTCACCCGAGTTCATTCTCTGCGCGCAACTCTGTCTGCTGTAAACAGGTAATCAAAACGACTTTTAACATTAAACACGGAACATGTCACACGGAATAAACATTCACACGTCAGTTAAACATCACACGCACACACGGGCATTACACACGCACACATGGCTAGCATACGCCGGTCACACATAGCCCACACGGCCTAAAAGACACAACAAAAAAACAAAAAAAGGACCTGAAAAATGGCCCATATTACATGCATGTGGTTTTAACGGATGTGTGTTGGAGGCCTGAAGGCCTTTTATAGTAACGAAAAAAACGTTCTTCAGTCAGGTGTGGTTGATTAAACAATTTACTCACGTTAATGCGTTAATTGATGGTTTGAGTGAAAAAAAAAGGGTGTCAACTTTGGGGCAAATTTGCATAAGACACGGGAAAAAAAAAAACCTCAATGAACACATGAGCGAAAAAAATCGCACGAAAAATTGATCAATTAAACAAATACTGCTAATACTCATGTGACAGCAAATAAACGAACTACGTGCGATCTCATTAGATCGCATATGCGACCTGCGCGTGTCACATCGCATACGAGATCGCACACGCAATTGCAACGTGTAAAGCTTGCTTAACTCAGGAGAAATTGCACAATAATTTGTATGGTTCACTATCTCCTTTTACCCTAGTTTATTTGAAAAATTTGGCGTTAACACAACATTTTTGTGGTTTAAAAATTATTTATTTAATTTTCACAGCTTACAAAATTCTGTGAAGCCCTCGGGGGTTCCAGGTGCTTACCAACCATCTAGATAAATTCCTTGAAGTCTAGTTTCCAAAATTTAGTCACTTGTGGGGGAGCCCCACAGTTTAGACACATCAGGGAGTCTCCAAAGGCGATATGGCGTCTGCTAATGATTTTAGCTAATTTTGCTTTTAAAAATTCAAATGAAGCTCCTTCCCTTCCAAGCCCTGCAGTGCGCCGATACAATTGATTTCCACCACATATGGGGTACTTAGGAGAAATTGCACAATACATTTTATGGTGCATTTTTTCCTGATATCCTTGTGAAAGTGCAAACTTTTATGTTTTAAGTAAAATTTTTGTGTTAAAAAAAAATAAAAAAAATCATTTTTTCCTTCCACATTGCTTTGGTTCCTCTGAAGCACTTAAAGGATTTATAAACTTCTTGTATGTAATTTTAAGCAATGTGAGGGGTGCAGTTTTTAGAATGGTGTCACTTTTGGGTATTTTCTGTCACCTAGGCCTCTCAAAGTCACTTCAAATGTGATATGGGCCCTAAAAAAAATGTTTTGTAATTTTTGTTGGAAAATTGAGAAATTGCTAATGAACTTTGAACCCTTCTAACTTCCTAATAAAAAAAATTGTTTAAAAAGTTGTGCTGGTGTAAAGTGGACATGTGGGAACTATTTTCTGACTTAACTCAGATTTATAAAAATGTCCAATATTTTCATAAATAAATGCAAAAGTATCGGCCTAAATTTGCAACTATCATGAAGTACAATATGTCACAAAAAATGTCAGAATCACTGGGATCTGTTGAAGTGTTCCAGAGTTATTACCTGTTAGGGCTTGTTCGCACGTACCTGCTGATTATTCTGCAGCGATTTGACAGCACATGTGCGCTTCAAATCGCTGCAGAAACACTGCGTAATGGATGCATTTTTTCTGTAGAAAAAAAGCCGATTTCATGCGCTCTGGCTTCTGCCCCCACCATAGACAGAGTGGGAGCAGCATCCAAAGCGCACAAATAATTGACATGCTTTATGAACGCACAGATTTGGGTCAAAATTTTAGCATCCAAATCGCTTCATTCAAAAAAGCAACGTGCGCAAGTATCATGCACAATCTACATAGATTGTGCAGGGGACGCAGGACGCATGCATTTACGCTGCAGTGCAATACGCATGAGCCCTAAAATTGACACTGGTCAGAATCGTAAAAAATAGCCCGGTCATTAAGGTGTTTTCAGGCCTAGGGGGTGAAGGGGTTAATGACAAGGGATTGTGTTAGGGGTACTTCACACACAGCGAGATCGCTGCTGAGTCACGTTTTTTTGTGACCTCATTAGCGATCTCGCTGTGTGTGACACTGAGCAGCGATCTGGACCCTGCTGTGAGATCGCTGCTCGTTACACACAGCCCTGGTTCGTTTTTTTATTATTGCTCTCCCGCTGATAAGCACAGATAGCTGTGTGTGACAGCGAGAGAGCAACAATCCTGAATGTGCAGGGAGCAGGAGCCGGCATGTGACAGCCTGCGGTAAGCTGTAACCAAGGTAAACATCGGGTAACCAAGGTGGTTACCCAATATTTACCTTCGTTACCAGCCTCCACAGCTCTCACGCTGCCAGCGCCGGCTCCTGCTCCCTGCACACGGTAAGCTAAGCGGTGTGCGCTGGTAACTAAGGTAAAGATCGGGTAACCATACCCGATGTTTACCTTAGTTACCAGTGTCTGCAGCTTCCAGACGCCGGCTCCGTGTAAGCGCAGCGTCGCTTGCACGTCGCTGCTGGCTGGGGGCTGGTCACTGGTCGCTGGTGAGATCTGCCTGTTTGACAGCTCACCAGCAACCATGTAGCGATGCAGCAGCGATCCTGACCAGGTCAGATCGCTGGTCGAATCGCTGCTGCATCGCTAAAGTGTGAAGGTACCCTTACAGGCAAAGTATATCTTTGTACCATGTTAGCCAGTAGAGATAAAAACATTGTTTAAAAGAACGGAGAGTCCTCAGTGGTTGATACCACTGAGGGG
Source organism: Anomaloglossus baeobatrachus (assembly GCF_048569485.1). Classification (NCBI taxonomy): domain Eukaryota; kingdom Metazoa; phylum Chordata; class Amphibia; order Anura; family Aromobatidae; genus Anomaloglossus; species Anomaloglossus baeobatrachus. The sequence continues at coordinate 55,493 of NW_027442383.1, forward strand.
ATTTAGCATGAGATTTCGTATAACTTCCCTGGGTGTAATGTGTAGGCATTCCAATACTTTTGTCCATATAGTATGTAATAGGTTCTGCTTCTTCCAAGGTTGGAGATTGCTCCTCTGGTATGTGAACTAGGATCATAATCACTTTTGGTTTATATTTTAGTAAAACGCAAACAAAGGGAGGAAATAAATGTCCCCAACAAGAGGCGCCTTTTGCAGCCATGGTAAGCCATATTTATATCTGTATCTTTTATTTTCCTTTGTTTTATTAACAACTCAAACACGGTACAGCTGACATAATGTACACCGTTACAGGTACATGGATGGTGACATTTTACACATAGTAATAGGCAGTCATGTAGTTTTCATGGCACCTGCTTTACCTAAAACAAAATAGTGTTGTTGTTCATACACCCTAGCATTTATACATTTAACAGATTTGTATTAAGTATACAGACAACTTAATCTAATCAAAGAACCTAAACAAAACAAAAGGCAACAATAACAGCTACACAGCATCTCAATATCCATATACTGCTGGACAGTATTCTAACACCTAGAGGGATCTATGTCACAATCATTCCCTTTAATCTTCTGTAAGTGTGTCGGGAAAGGAGTTCCACAGACTCCAGATTTTGTAGAATTTTTCTGGGCATCCCCTATTGTAATGCACCACCCATAGGGTATGATTTAATTAACTTATTTGACCCAAGACCGCACTGTTGGATCTGAACCTCCCATCCACCTTAGAGCTATCAACTTCCTAGCCATGAACAAGGTTTCCCTAAGAAATATTTTCATGTAATGATACCATGACTCCTGGTCCATTACCCCAGGGGTGGGATTGATACCATGACTCCTGGTCCATTACCCCAGGGGTGGGATTCAATTTTTTAACAACAGGTTCTCTGTAAACCCCGCACATTTGAAAACCACACCGATTATGTAACCACAGCCATTTTGTTAGCCACACCCATTTTCACGCACTTTCCTCAACCAAAAAATACAAGTAATTTAAAGTAAAATCTCTTGCCCCTTCTTACCCTCCTGTACCTTCACTCTCCTGTCCAGTACCAGTTGTTCCAGTCACTGTCAGTCATATTGAATTAAATGGCTTTTCTACAATTTTTAAAAATTATTACTAAAGGAGCCCTGCTAAAATTGGAATGGACGACCTTCCCCATACAGATCTCATCCCATGTGGTCTCTTACCCCTGCAGATCCCATCCCATTATAGCCTTTTCCCCCCTGCAGATCCCATCCCAATATGGCCTTTTCCCCTTGCAGATCCAATCCCATGTGGCCTCTTTCCCCCTTCAGATCCCATCCCATGTGGCCTCTTTCCCCCTGCAGATCCCATCCCATTATGGCCTCTTTCCCCCTGCACATCCCATCTCATTATGGCCTCTTTCCCTCTGCACATCCCATCCCATTATGGCCTCTTTCCCCAGCAGATCCCATCTCATTATGGGCTCTTTCCCCCTGCACATCCCATCCCATCATGGCCTCTTTCCCCTGCAGATCCCATCCCATCATGACCTCTTTCCCCTGCAGATCCCATCCAGTCATGGCCTCTTTCCCCTGCAGATCCCATCCCGTCATGGCCTCTTTCCCCTGCAGATCCCATCCCATCATGGCCTCTTTCCCCTGCAGATCCCATCCCATCATGGCCTCTTTCCTCTGCAGATCCCATCCCATCATGGCCTCTTCCCCCTGCAGATCCCATCCCATCATGGCCTCTTTCCCCTTCAGATCCCATCCCATATGCTCCTTTTCCCCTGCAGATCCTGTCCCATATGTGTCCATTTCCCATATAGCTCCCTACTTATGCGGCTCCTCTCCCCATATAGCTCCTATCTTATGCGGCTCCTCTCCCCATATAGCTCCAATCTTATTTGGCTCCTCTCCCTGCTCCCTGCATCTTCGGCTCACTGAGCGCTTACCTGCTCCAAGCAGCGGTGGACTCTCCTCTGTCTTCCTCTGCTGCACTCTGCACACTGACACTGGCGCTGACAGACGGCAGTAGGAGGAGCAGCTAACTCCCCACACTGCCGGACCTCAACAGCGTCAGCGCGTCGCTGCACACCGGGTCAGGGAGCAGACAGGCTCCACTGAACCCGGAAGTGCGGCGCGGAGGTACGGGGATTCATTTGTGCTAGTGTCTTAAATACACTAACACAAATAAATACAGAACCGGATCGCCGGAGCTGTTTCTTGCCGGTTCGGGGAACCGGCTGCTATTTTAACAACCTATTCGCCCGAACCTGACAGAACCGGCTGAATCCCACCCCTGCATTACCCCAAACAGACACAGTAGTCACACGGAACAGGAATTGACACAACAGATGGGGATCTATACAGCATGTAGATCCAATTACTAAACTTAGTGCCAAAAGCGAATCTCTGGCGGCAGGCAGATAAGAATGGCCATTCCACCGAGTCAAATGTTTTGGCCGCGTCCAGCGAGGCCAAGGCCCACTCGTTTTCCTGGACCAACATAGTGTATTGCACTATGGACTGGACCCATCTAATATTTATAGAGTTGTTTTTCCCAGGCATTTATCCTGTTTCATCCGGGGACACTACATCTAGTATAACAGAATTAAGCTGGGACGCCAATATTTTGGTAAAAATCTTATAGTCAACGTTGACCAATGATATAGGGCGGTATGAGCCACAGTCCAGTGATCCTTTCCCTCCTTCCTCAGTACAAGAATATGCGCTTTGTATAGAGAGGCAGTTAGAGAGCCACCAAGAGTATGGTGTGAAAAAATATCAAGAAGGACTGGGGCCAAGGTGTCACAAATATTTGCCGTAAAAGTCTATTTGAAGGCCGTCTGGACCGGGAGATTTCCCTCTAGCCATATCTGAGATGGCTGTTGTTACTTCTTCTGTTGTTATGTCTGCCTCTAGAAATTCTCGTTGTGACTGACTCAACATTTGACATTCTACATCTGACAAATATGCCAAACAATCCTGGACGCCATGAACACTTTTAGAGCTGTACAAAGTTTTATAGAACGTGTAGAAACATTGTGAGATGCCCTCAGGGGATGTGACAATCGAACCATCCACCTTTGGTATAGCCAGTACTGTATTTGAAGCATTATGCTGCCTATCTATATATGCAAGTAATTTGTTTGACTCGTTCCCAAGTTCAAAGTATGACAGTCGGGTGAAGAATAGCTTACGTTTAGATTTAGTTTCAGAGTGTTGTACATATGTTCTATATGAGTGCAACCAAGCCGCCCTGTTCCCATTAGTTGGGCTAGATATATATCTTGCCTCCGAGTCCCTGAGTCTTCTTTCTATTATGTCATTCTCCACCCTTGTCATCCGTTTAAGATGTGCTATGGTCGAAGTTAAAGGGGTTATCCGGCTTCTTTGACTTCTTTTTTTAATTACCCTATGGGGCTACATTGGGGCAGGTAAGTAGATAGAGACCACTTACCTGCCCTGCTGTCAGCCCCTCTCCCCCGGCTCAGAGCGGTCATGTGCCCGCTCCTGCCGCGATTTTGCTGCTTCCGGTCATTTCATGTCAACATGGGCAGGACCATGTTGACATGCAAATGTGGAACAGCATGTCGCCTCCCTGCTGGGAAGTACAGTTCGTGGAGTCCCCCCCCCTTCCCTGCACCCTCCCACACATTCCCCCGCACCTCTGTTACTCTCCAGTAACCTCCCCCTGCACTGCTGTGGGGGTCCGTGACCTGGCGGCGGGGCCTGGCGGCAGCTGCCATGGTGTCAGCTCCAGCACCGGCCCCCCTGCTAAGGATCACACATTCAGATATACCGGCATCACAGATCACAGATGCCGGTACATTTGAAAGTGCTGATGAGAAGCAGCGCAGCGCTGCTTCTCATCACTGTCCCTCCCGCTGTCTGAGCTCTCTTCAGCACAGTGGTGACGTCAGAGCACAGACAGCACGCGAACGTGCAGGAGCGGCGGGGACCGAGGACGAGTGAGTATGTATTCCTTACATGTGTTCCCGATGGGGATGGGGGGCGGGCGGTGCAGAGCCATATGTGTGCGTGTGCAGAGCCATATGTGTGCGTGTGCAGAGCCATATGTGTGCGTGTGCAGAGCCATATGTGTGCAGAGCCCTATGTGTGCGTGTGCAGAGCCATATGTGTGCGTGTTCAGAGCCATATGTGTGCAGAGCCATATGTGTGCATGTGCAGAGCCATATGTGTGCGGTACAGAGCCATATGTGTGCGGTGCAGAGCCATATGTGTGTGTGTGCGGTACAGAGCCATATGTGTGCGTGTGCGGTACTTAGACATATGTGTGTGTGTGCGGTGCAGAGCCATATGTGTGCATGTGAGGTACAGAGCCATATGTGTGCGTGTGCAGTACATAGCCATATGTGTGCGTGTGCGGTGCAGAGCCATATGTGTGCGGTGCAGAGCCATATGTGTGCGTGTGCGGTACAGAGCCATATGTGTGCGTGTGCGGTGCAGAGCCATATGTGTGCGGTGCAGAGCCATATGTGTGCGTGTGCGGTACAGAGCCATATGTGTGCGTGTGCGGTACATAGCCATATGTGTGCGTGTGCGGTGCAGAGCCATATGTGTGCGTGTGCGGTACAGAGCCATATGTGTGCATGTGCGGTACAGAGCCATATGTGTGCGGTACAGAGCCATATGTGTGCGGTACAGAGCCATATGTGTGCGTGTGCGGTGCACAGCCCGATGTGGGGTTGTTATTTGCAATGCTGTAGTGATAATAGGTCAGGTGCTGGGGCAGAATATACTGACAGGGAATGTGTGTGTGCAGGGGGCGGGCAGAGGGCGAGGCTGGACACTGGGGTGGGTGGTGACAGCTCTGACTGAGGTTCAGCACAGGAAGTGGTCATGTTTGCTGTATCTGAATGTAAACAAGAAGCTGCAGAGAATAAAGGGTGAATTCAAGAGGAACAAAAGTTAGAAAACAAAAAATAACAATGTAGGTGTGATTTATATGACAATACAGCACAGATTAGCTGAACAAAAATTTTTGAGTTTATGTCAGATAACTCTTTTAAGCATCCCTGAAGGTAAGCGTTGAGAGTGTCCCACACCAAATTATTGTTCAGGGTTTGAGTTGAGCTACTAAGAAGTCTTCTAGTTGGGCCAGGGTCCTATCACTTTGATTAGTTTGAACCAAAAGGGGTTTAACCGCCAAAGGGGTCTGTTAACATCAGATGTAAGAATGATATTCCCTGTACTCCATGTACCACATTGTCAACCCAGGCTGCCACGTTACTTGATCCAAAAATATAATCTAAACGTGACAGCGTGCACCTGAAGAATGACAGGTAACTCCCGGGTAGTAGGATGCCGTAATCCAACCTCTGTAGTACGGGTCCTCAAGTTCTTCATATCCTGGCGCAAAAGGCCAACTTCAGAATATACCTCCTCAATCTTCCCTGTAAGGGAGGTCTTAAGGGCCATTTACACAATGCGACATCGCTAACGATATATCGTTGCGGTTACGGTGTTTGTGACGCACATCCGGCACCGTTAGCGAGATCGCAGCGTGTGACAGGCAGGAGCTACCTTAAACGATCGCAAAAGAGACAAAAATCGTTGGTATATGAGAGGTCGTTCATTTACCAAAAATCGTTGTCTCGTACGTAGCGAGGTTGTTCCTCATTCCTGCGGCACCACACATCGCTATGTGTGACACCGCAGAAGCGACGATCATCTCCTTACCTTCGTCTACCGGCAATGAGGAAGGAAGGAGGTGGATGGCATGTTCCGGCCGCTCATCTCCACCTTCCTCTGTTATTGGACGGCCGTTTGTGACGTCGCTGTGACGCCAAACGCCCCTCCCCCTTGAAGGGGGGATTGTTCGGCGGGCACAGCGACGTCTAAGAACAGGTATGTGCTTGTGACGCTCCCATAGCGATAATGTTCGCTACGGCAGCGATCACCACATGTCGCACCAACAACGGGGGCGGGTGCTAATGCTTGCAACATCGCTAGCAATCGCTAGCGATGTCGCAGCGTGTAAAGCACCCTTTACATGGAGATATTGCCTGCATGAGCTGCTCGTACATTTGTCTCAGGGTTAAGTCATCTTGATCTCCATCCCCATCCCCCGTCAGCGCCTGGGCTTTGGAAGAAGCACGCCTCTTGGCCTTAGGAGTGTCTCCCTGACCATTCCTGGCAAACTCCTTGAGTTTATTGATGCCTCCAGATTGTTTAAGGGGACTCAGAATAGCTAGCTGGATCGTTGTATATTACACTCTCCACTCCTGCTGCACCCCAGTACACCTAATCCTGTGCCTCTGTAATATGTGTCCAGTGAAATGAGCACCTTTTCTCTCCTATCCAGCTCAGGCAGCCAGGAAGCATCTGTACATACATGTATCTACAGCAAAGGGTAGTCCCGAGTCAGCACAGCGCCTGATTGTTATAATCAGGAGTAATACAGGCCTCTCCAGCGTGGAGTCTTAATGTATATCTTTTTCGTACTATGTCAATGTCAGAGGGAGACCTGAGGGGCCTGTTTTTCAGAGCACCCACCCCAATCCTGCTGCCTCGGTTAATGGCTCGTTCACTGCTGCTGGCCCTTTGATGTGCCGGCTGCAGGCGGTGCAGCTGATGATAAAATTATTAGTGGCGCTCACCGATCTCCAGATCTCCCCTCCAGTTAGCCCCTGCAGACTTGTGAAGCCACCTCCAACAGCTCCTCCACGTCCTCCTGGGGGTAAGCCGTTCGCCGGGTGATGGGACTCCGCGGCGCTATGCAGCTGCAAAGCCTCGTGCAGGGAAGTTGGTGCCTCGTCTCACTCTCCGGCCTCATTTGGTACAATATCCTCCGTCAGGAGCTGGGGGACAGCTCCGGTGGAATCGCTGGCCTCTAGAGTGTCCCCTACCTCGGGAAGCACTTTGCAGGCAAGGGAGAACAGGCAATCAGGCAACAATATCAGGATATGCAGGATGGTGGGAGCAGCTCTCATGTGCATCCGCTCAGTTCAGCTACATCACTCCGCCCCATTCCAGTATCTTTACATTACATTCTAAGGGGTACTTTGCACACTACGACATCGCATGCCGATGGTAGCGATGCCGAGCGCGATAGTGCCCGCCCCTGTCGCAGCTGCGATATTTTGTGATAGCTGCCGTAGCGAACATTATCGCTACGGCAGCTTCACATGCACTTACCTGCCCTGCAATGCCGCTCTGGCCGGCGAACCACCTCCTTCCTAAGGGGGCGGGTCGTGCGTCGTCACAGCAATGTCATACAACGGCCGGCCAATAGAAGCGGAGGGGCGGAGATGAGCGGGACGTAAACATCCCGCCCACCTCCTTCCTTCCGCATCGCTGCCGGTGGCAGGTAAGCAGATGTTCCTCGTTCCAGCGGCTTCATACACAGCGATGTGTGCTGCCGCAGGAACGAGTAACAACATTGTACCTGTCGCTACAGCGAAATTATGGAAATGTCGGACACTACACCGATCATACGATTACGACGCTTTTGCGCTCGTTAATGGTAGCTAAAAGGATTTACACACTACGATGTCGACAGCGACGCCGGATGTTCGTCACTTTCGATTTGACCCCACCGATATCGCAGCTGCGATGTCGTAGTGTGCAAAGTACCCCTAAGGCTCTGCTTCACATTTCCAGTAGTTTCATGATTTTAATGCATTTTAGGATAACATAATGGAAATAAAAGGTTCCAAATCTATTCATTTATATGGTAATGGAAAAGTCCTAAAATGTCTTTTGTTTAACCCCTTCACCCCGAGCGATTTTCCGTTTTTGTTTTTTGCTCCCCTTTTTCCGAGAGCCGTCACTTTTTTATTGTTCCTTTAATCTTGCCATATAAGAGCGTACGTTTGAGGGACGAGTTGTACTTTTAAATGAATCCATTAGTTTTACCATATAATGTACTGGAAAACGGCAAAAAAATTCCAAGTGCAGAACAATTGCAAAAAAAAGTGTGATTGCACAATTGTTTTTGGGATATTTTATTCACTGTGTTTACTATATGGTAAAACTGATATGGCGATGTGCAGGTGTGATTAGTACAGTGAAACATAGCACATGCAGTGTACAGATTAGTCTATGACATACTGATAGGTAGATTATAATAAGGGCAAGTGAGATTACCCTCACTATAATGTTTGCACCATTAACAGCTGTGCACATCTCTGAATTGGGAGCTTTCCTGGAGCTCCACTGCTGGCAATACAGAATGGTAGAGTGGAGTAGGAAACTGGCTAGTGGGAGCAATGCCTAGTAGAAGACTACATAAGCAAGGATGGTTGACCTTAGGGAGATCAACATCCAACACCACGGAGACACCATCACGTGTTTCACAACGCAGTAATTCTAGAGAAATGTCCCCTGGGAAATATTTAAAACAAGAAAGCCTGCGGAGACACCATCACATGTTTCTCAACGCTAGCAGGAAACTAGCCAAGTCTTTCACCGGGAAGGAACAACCACGGGAAGGGCAGTCTCCAGTCAAGGAGACCACCTATGCCAAACATGGTATCCATCCACAGACAGCTGGTTCGGGATATTTGCCCCTCATCAGGAAACTGGCTAGTGGGAGCAATGCCTAGTAGAAGACTACTCCACACTGATGAGGGGCAAATACCCGGAAACAGCTGTCTGGTGTGGAGTAGGAATCAGTGTGGAGTAGGAATCTGGCTAGTGGGAGCATTGCCTAGTAAAAGACTACACTTTTTGCTCCCACTAGCCAGATTCCTACTCCACACTGATGAGGGGCAAATACCCCGAAACAGCTGTCTGTGGATGGATACCATGTTTGACATAGGTGGTCTCCTTGACTGGAGACTGCCCTTCCCGTGGTTGTTCCTTCCCAGTGAAAGACCTGGTTAGTTTCCTGTCAGTGTTGAGAAACATGTGATGGTGTCTCCGCAGGCTTTCTTGTTTTGTATATAGAGCTATATGACGGCTCATCCTTTATATAGAGAGCTATGTGGGTGCTCATCCTGTACGACGGTCTGCTGATAAATCTTTGGCTTTGTGATCTTTTTTTGTTTTTATGGTAACACATATTACATCACATGAAAGCCTTATGTGTCTAATATATGTTTTCAAGATTTCACATTTGAATCTTATGGAAACGGTGTTCTATGCACGTGGGAAATCAAAATGGCAGAGTTTAATGCAATATTCACAGCAACTGAGAGCAGAGGAGTGATAAAATTCTTGTTTCTGCAAGGAAAGTCCGCAAAGGATATTCATGGTGATATGCCACAGACATTATTCCACAGTTAAGAACTGGGTTGCCAAATTTAAAACAGGCCACTTCAGCACCAGTGATGAGGAACGTCCTGGACGACCGAGAGTGGTTGTTCCGGAGATCGTCGATGCTGTGCACAACCGCATACTAAGAATCAATGAATTTCAGCTAAAGCAATAGCAGACATCATAGGGATTTCCCGTGAATGATTTTGTGTTCTTATCCATGAACATTTGGATATTTTGGAGGAAGCTATCTGCAAAGTGGGACCCTAAACTTCCAGGTCCATTTGTCAGCGTTTCCGGACTGATAACTTCCTGGATCACTATGGATGAGACCTGGATTTATTTGTATGACCCTGAAAACAAGGAGCAATGAAAAGAGTGGAGGCACAGTGGTTCTCTTCGCCCAAAAAAGTTCAGGAAGCAAAAATCACCCATTAAGGTGATGGCATCTGTATTCTGGGATAAGGAGGGTGTGCTGCAAGTGGAGTACCTTCAAAAGGGTTCCACCATCAATGCAAGCTATTACAATGAACATTTGGAACAACTGAAGGCAGCTCTGAAGGCCAAAAGCTGCGGCAAGCTGTCCAAAGGAATCTTGTTCCTGTAAGACAATGCCTCCACTCACACTGCACAAGTGACCACGGCAAAACTGGCAGAACTGGGCTTCCAGCTGGTTGACCACCCACCTTATTCACCAGATCTAGCTCGCTCCGACTATCATCTGTTTGGAAACTTGAAGAAAAAACTCAAGGGTACCAAATTTCACACCATTTCTGATTCCATGGCTGCTACAGATGCCTGGTTTGAGGCACAACCGAAATCCTTTTTGCTAGGCTTACAGAAAGAACTTGGAATACCCATGTAAGAAGTGTGTTGACATCAGTGGAGAGTATGTGGAATAAATGTAAAGTTTTATCATCCTATCTCGTTTCTTACTGGATAAACTCAGACTTATCAGCAGCCCCTTGTATATTGAGAGCTTACAGTGCCTTTCGAAAGTATTAGGCTGGGTTCACACATAGCGACAACAACGTTGCTGTTACGTCACCATTTTCTGTGACGTAGCAGCGACCTTGTAAGTCACTGTTATGATCGCTGCTTCGCTGTCAAACACAGCAGAAGCAGCAGCGATCATAACGTCGCTACATGTGCAGAGAGCAGGGAGCCGCGCACACTGCTTAGCGCTGGCTCTCTGCTCTCTTAGCTACAGTACACATCGGGTTAATTAACCCGATGTGTACTGCAGCTGCATGTGCAGAGAGCAGCACACACACACTGCTTAGCGCTGGCTCCCTGCACTCCTAGCTACAGTACACATCGGGTTAATTAACCCAATGTGTGCTGCAGCTACATGTGCAGAGAGCAGGGAGCCGGCACTGGCAGCGTGAGAGCGGCGGAGTCTGGTAACGAAGGTAAATATCGGGTAACCACCACTCCAAAGACATACAGATAGGGACTCTAGATTGTGAGCCCCAGTGGGGACAGTGTTGCCAATGTATGTAAAGCGCTGTGGAAATAATAGCGCTATATAAATGAATAAAATTATTATTATTATTATTATGTTTACCCTGGTTACAGCTTACCGCAGCTGCCAGACGCCGGCTCCTGCTCTCTGCTCGCTTCATTTCGTTGCTCTCTCGCTGTCACACACAGCGATCTGTGCGTCACAGCGTGAGGGCAACAATAAAAAAACGAACCAGGGCTGTGTGTAACGAGCAGCGATCTCACAGCAGGGGCCAGATCGCTGCTCAGTGTCACACACAGCGAGATCGCTAATGAGATCACTGCTGCGTCACAAAAACCGTGACGTAGCAGCGATTTCGGTAGCGATCTCGCTATGTGTGAAGCACCCCTTAGGCTCTCTTGAATTTTTCAACCTTTTCCCACATTTCAGGCTTCAAACATAAAGATAAAAATTTTAATGTTCTGGTGAAGAATCAACAACAATTGGGACACAATTGTGAAGTTAAACTAAATTTATTGCTTATTTTAAACTTTTTTTAAAAAATAAATAACTGAAAAGTGGGGCGTGCAATATTATTCGGCCCCTTTAAGTTAATATTTTGTAGCGCCGCCTTTTGCTGCGACTACAGCTGCAAGACGCTTGGGGTATGTCTCTATCAGTTTTGCACATCAAGAAACTGAAATTCTTGCCCATTCTTCCTTTGCAAACAGCTCGAGCTGAGTGAGGTTGGTTGGAGAGCATTTGTGAACAGCAGTTTTCAGCTCTTTCCACAGATTCTTGATGGGATTTAGGTCTGGACTTTGACTTGGCCATTCTAACACCTGGATACATTTATTTGTGAACCATTCCATTGTAGATTTTCCTTTTATGTTTGGGATCATTGTCTTTTTGGAATACAAATCTCCGTCCCAGTCTCAGGTCTTTTGCAAACTCCAAGAGGTTTTCTTCAATAATGGTCCTGTATTTGGCTCCATCCATCTTCCCATAAAGTTTAACCATCTTCCCTGTCCCTGCTGAAGAAAAGCAGGCCCAAACCATGATGCTGCCACCACCATTTTGACAGTGGGGATGGTGTGTTCAGGGTGATGAGCTGTGTTGCCTTTACGTCAAACATATCGTTTGGCATTGTGCCCAAATAGTTTCATCTGACCAGCGCACCTTCTTAAACATGTTTGGTGTGTGTCCCAGGTGGCTTGTGGCAAACTTTAAACAACATTTTTTATGGATATCTTTGAGAAATGGCTTTCTCCTTGCCACGCTTCCATAAAGGCCAGATTTGTGCAGCGTGTGACTGATCATTGTCCTATGGACAGACTCTCCCACCTCAGCTGTAGATCTCTGCAGTTCATCCAGAGTGATCATGTGCCTCTTGGCTGCATCTCTGGTCAGTCTTCTCCTTGGTGAGATGAAAGTTTAGATGGATGGCCTTGTCTTGGTAGATTTGCAGTGGTATGATACTCCTTCCATTTCAATAAGATCGCTTGCACAGTGCTGCTTGGGATGTTTAAAGTTTTGGAAATATTCTTGTAACCAAATCCGGCTTTAAACTTCTCCACAACAGTATCATGGACCTGCCTGTTGTGTTCCTTGGTCTTCATGATGCTATCTGTGCTTTAAACAGAACACTGAGACTATCACAGAGCAGGTGCATTTATACGAAGGAGACTTGATTACACACAGGTGGCTTATATTTATCATCAGTCATTTAGGACAAAATTGGATCATTCAGAGATCCTCAATTAACTTCTGGAGTGAGTTTGCTGCACTGAAAGTAAAGGGGACGAATAATATTGCACGCCCCACTTTTCAGTTATATTTTAAAAAAGTTAAAAATAAGCAATACATTTTGTTCAACTTCACAATTGAGTCCCACTTGTTGATTCTTCACCATAACATTAAAATTGTAATCTTTATATTTGGAGCCTGAAATGTGGAAAAAGGTTGAAAAATTCAAGGGGCCGAATACTTTCACAAGGCACTGTATGTGAGCTCCCACATAGCATCCTCTATACTATGTGAGAGCTCATACTGTATATAGTGCTACTTTGTGTAGGCTCATACTGTTTATAGCGAGCTATGTGAGGGCTCATTCTGTATATTTAGGGATGTCGTCATACTTAGTTTATTTATTTCACTCACTTATACAGTGCTATTAATTCCTCAGTCCTTTTACAGACGTGATTATCACTTTCCCCATTGAGGCTCACAATCTAAGTTCACTATCAGTTTGTTTTGGATATAATTAATGTTAGTATCAAATAACTATAATTGACATGTTATTAATATTAAGCAGAATACATTTCAGCCTATTGGTTCAGCCTCCACAACATTCACAATCTCATGTGGCCCCTCGGAATAATGAATTTTCCACCCAAGGTCCAATATGTATACCGCTATGTTATGCATAGTGTGGAACATAAAGGAAAACTTTGTGAGGCGCTCTATGCAGCCTACTGTCTCTTGTTTTGTATCTACAGATGTGCACCAGAGGACCTGAATGTTAATCCCATGACCTGTCACATGATCTTTCAAAGGGGAGATCATTTAACATGTTACATCGGATTTTGGGGGTTTGGTCATGCCTTCTCAACTGCTTAGGGCCCTTGCCACTCTTAATCCGCCCCTGGAATTACCATGAGCAGACATCAGATTTTATATACAGGATAATATGTGGCTGGTGTACTATCTGTAGTCACAGTATATCCAGCAGGTGAAATAACTATTGTGCATGTCACCAATTTTCTAAGTTAACATATTTATTAAGGTGATAATGACATGAATTTCTCATCAGATGTTGGTAACAACTTATCCAGTCCACATAGGAAAGAGAAATCAAACCGTAGATGTCCATAAATTAAGTGATGTGTAATAATGAGAAATAACAGGAAAAATGTATTGAATGCATAAAGAAAGAGGTGCAAAAAGCCATGGAAAGTCATGACACCAGCTGAAATCTTATCAGTAATTAGAAAGCAATCCTGCAACTTATTGAAAAATAGCAGCTGGTTCAACTGATGTCCTATAAAAACAAGTGACTCCTAAGAAAACAGCACCACCTGCAGGCCAAGACAAGTACACACAAAAGCTTAATGTGGACTATAAAAGACTGGCTGAAGAAGTGACATCACACTTGTCAAAAGAGGTTAAAGTGGCTATTGAGGCAGCCATACAAACATCATTAGCTAATATGCAAAAACAGATAAATGCCCATGCCTCTAGACTGGCAGAATCAGAGCAGAGAATATCTGACTCCGAGGAGACAATACTGGCTATGCAAGCACAAATAGCAGCTCTAGCAAAATCTAATGAATACTTGAAGGATAAAGCGGACGATTTGGAAAACAGATCGAGACGAAACAACTTACGTATAGTCGGGTTGCCAGAGTCTGTGTCGATTGGACGGTTGGATAATATATGCGAGTTGGAGCTACCGCAGGCCCTGGGCATAAAGGCGAAATTCAGAGTTGAAAGAGCCCACAGAGTGGGTCCACTGAGACACCAGGAGGCGAATAAGGGAGAGGGCCAAAACTCAAACAAGAATACCCCGATAAGAGCCAGGCAGGTGATTGTCAAGTACCTTGATTATAAGCATAAGGAGGAAATATTGAGGGCCTTTAGAGAACGAAAGCGTCCACTACAATATCAAGGCAACAGACTGCTAATTTTTGGGGATTATTCAGCGGAAGTATCCAGAAGGAGAAAAGAATTTACCAAAATTTGCTCATTTCTGTACAACAAAAAAGTAAAGTGCCAGCTATTATACCCTGCTACACTGAAAGTTAGAAACCCCAATGGCTCGTTTGTATACTACAAGGACTACAAAGAAGCAGAAAACATTCTCATGGCAGAGCTCAACAAGACTAGGTCAGAAAGGCAAGAAAAAGGAGCTAGTGGAGAAGGGAATAATAGAAGAGGATCCCCCACAAGCTCAGGAAGAGATGTGGGACGTCTTGGGGGACAAAAGCAAGTCGAGACCAGGGAGGAAAGGAGGCCAAGCCCGGGTCGACAGCATAATTCTCGCCTGGAACACAGGAACCAACCCTTGGAGAGAAACCATGATACCTGAACTGGAACTCGCTCATTGTTTTTCCTTTTTTTGCCTGTTTTTTTTTTTTTTTTTTTTTTTTTCTCTCTTCCCAAACAGGGAGAGGCGTTGAGGAGGATGCATTACGGAGAGAGGGTTGGGGAGGTGAGAGGAGGAGGGGGAAGGGAGAAAAGAGAGGAAAACATCCCAAAGTCTGGGTCCTCTTCCCCCCCTCTTTTTTTTTCTTTTTTTTTTTTTTTGTTCTTCTCCTTTCTTTCTCCATCTTCTCTCCCCTTGGTCTTTTTTTTTCTTTTTTTCTTTTTCTCCTTTGTCCAGGAACATCATCCAAATTCAAATGAAGTGGGCCTGTTCTGGGCGGACTGATGGCTACCTGGAGTCAGAGATAAGTAGGACTGCAGAATCTTGCTGAGGTTTTGACATACTGTGCTAATTTTTGCATAATTTTCAAAGGCTTATTCAAGTTAGTCCGGGGATAGAACATATATTTTTTGGGGGGTGATTAGGGAGCTACATATTTTGGCTAGGAATAGGGGAGCTCACCAACGTGGCGGGAAACGCCGTGGATTTCTCGGAAGGGAAAATATGTTTTACAGTTACATGCTTTTTGTTGTATTTGTTATATTTGCAAGGTGGGGAAAGGGAGTGTCGATTTTGTGGTACCAACTGTGATTCTAGTGTCGAACATCTCGTCTTCCTTGATGCAGGGGCCCATAGGGGAGGGAGTAGTAAAAGCAGAATACACAGGTAAACATGATACAGATAACTACGTGGAATGTTAAAGGGCTGAGATCACCTAACAAACGAGCAATGATATTGAGACATCTGAAAAGACTAAAGACAGACATTGCCTTATTACAGGAAACCCACTTGGGGGGGGAGGACTTTTTCCGCATGAAGAAACATTGGGTGGGCACCGTTTACGGGGCAGCGGCACAAGGTAGAAAAGCGGGCACTATGATTCTAATAAATAAACAATTCAGTCATGAGGTAGTGGCACATGAGGCAGACGACCATGGAAGGTGGCAGCACTTAACAATCGTTAGTCCAGCGGGTAAACTCAGTATTTATAATGTCTATGGCCCAAATTCACAACAAATCACATTCCATGATGACATAAAGGCCACCATATTAGCAGATGGGGAGGCTAACATTATAGTGGGAGGCGATTTTAACACTGTCCCAGACTCAGCTGAAGATAGGAGGAGGGGCGAGGAGGGGACAGCTAATGTGGGCAGGAGTTTAGACAATAGGGATGTAACATTAGAAGACGTAGGACTGAAAGACATCTGGAGACTAACTCACCCACATGACAGAGAGTATACACACTTCTCTCACCCTCATGATAGCTGGTCACGTATTGATCAGTTCTGGATCTCGCAAGACTTACTGAGTGGAACGCAAGATTGTGTGATAGAGAATATGGTGATCTCTGATCATAGTCCGGTGAGATTGGGCATTAGAGAGAAATTCAGGAGAGGTACAGATATCATATGGAGATTCCCATCGTTCCTTCTCAGGCAAGATAATTTCCACAAGGTGCTACAGGAGTGGTGGGGAGAATTCGCAGAGGACAATAAGGAACATAGAGAGTCCCCAGTGATATTTTGGGAAACGGCAAAAGCGGTCCTAAGGGGCCGTCTGGTGGGGTACGCAGCCATGATCAAACGGAAAACCAATGAGAATTATAATTTCCATAGTGAAGCAGTACGGGTAGCATATACAAATTATGTGACAAATAGATCTCCCATGACAAAAGGCAGATGGCTGGAGGCAAAAGAGGGATTTGACGAATGGGCCAAAAAAAAGGAACAACTATTCTGGTCGCACAAGGAGGTTGACTTACATAGGTTTGGCAACAAGGCGGGAAGGATGTTGGCCAATCTGGCAAGGGGCAGCAGAAAGATGACAGTGATCTCTAAACTGAAAACAAAGGGGGGAGAGGTGACTACGGATCCTAAGGACATTAATAAACTGTTGGGAGATTACTATAGAAAACTATATGGGTCAGGGAATAACGACATGACTGATGAGGCAGAGTGGCTAAGACAAGCCCAAATGCCTAGCTTGACGGAGGAAGATTTGAGTGCCTTAAACGCAGATATCACAGTAGAGGAGGTGACGAGAACAATTGGGGAGCTTAACACCAACAAGGCACCGGGACCTGACGGTTTCAATAGTGAATTCTATAAGGCTCTGAAGGATCTGATCTCGCCGGATCTAACCTCAGTCTTTAATGCTTTCCTGGGAGGGGCGGAAATACCCAAAAATTCCAACATAGCATATATTAAATTACTCCCCAAGGGAACCAAGGACCTGGATGATCCCTCTAGTTATAGACCTATATCGCTCATAAATCAGGATTTAAAAATTATGTCCAAGATCATGGCTAATAGACTGGCCGAGATCTTACCTAGGATCATTACGAATCACCAGGTGGGGTTTATTAAGGGGAGAAATGCCGTTACCAATATCCGAAAGACAATTCTAGTGGTAGACGCGGTTAGACTGGGTCTCACTGAGGGAGGGGCTAGACCTGCCCTAGTTACACTTGACGCAGAAAAAGCGTTTGATAATGTAAATTGGGGGTGGTTAGACAGGGTAATGGAGGCCATAGGGATTGTAGGCAAGATGAGACTTTACATTAGAAACCTTTATGCCAACTCGGGAGCTAGGGTTCACACTCCGGGCTTTCTATCAGACGTGTTCCCTTTGATGAAGGGAACAAGACAGGGCTGCCCATTATCTCCTCTTTTATTCAACCTGGCAATCGAGCCGTTGTCAAGAATACTACAGGGACAAAATAGCTTTAAAGGAATCAAGATAAGGGGTTCAGAAGTAAAGACAGCGCTTTTTGCTGATGACATCATACTTTATATGGGGGACCCCGATGCGGATTTGCCACAGACTCTTGCCTTGATTGAAAAATTTGGCTCATTCTCCGGTTTCAAACTGAACAAAAAAAAATGCGAGATCATGTTCCTAAAGGGGCATCATGGGACAATGGGGGGACAAATAAGGGATGGCTGTCTATGTGGAATTCCTATAGCACAATCTTCAATTAAATACCTGGGAGTGCATATAGGAAGATCGGTGGAAACAATCTATAACTTGAATTATGGACCGCTAATCAGGAAAATTATAGTTCAATTAAAGGGATGGAAAGGTCTGCCACTTCCATTACTGGCAAGATGTCACCTGATAAAAATGATGAGCTTTCCTAGGCTGCTGTATCCCTTCCAGACAATCCCGCTATTGCTAAAACTAAAGGATGTGAATAAGCTCAACTCCGCGTATACAGAATTTCTGTGGAGGGGAAGGAAACCCAGAATAAAGCTGCGTACGCTGATGAAGTCAGCAGAGGAGGGAGGTCTAAACTTTCCAGATGTCCAAGGGTATAATCTTGTATGTATCATGAGGCATGTAATTGATTGGGTGAGAGGAACGAGTAGGCACTCAGATCATGCGATGGAAACTAAATATGCGTCACCGTGGGATCTGACGTCCATTCTGCACTCCCCACTATCCAGGGTTGAAGGGCACATAAGGAACTCAATTATATTCCGAGACACCATGCTAACATGGAAGTCGGTAAGGAAAAAACTGGGGCTCTCATGGAAAGTGTCCAAGTACTTGAACCCCTGGGCATTCCCAAATTTTCCCCTGGGACGAGAAAACAAGCTATTTACTAGATGGAAAGAGAGGGGAGTCAGGAGAATGATAGATGTTATGAATGTGGAGGACAGGAGGTGGATGACAGGTCGGGAAGTGCTGGATAAGTACAACCTTAATAGCTCACATGTCATCCAGTATGAACAATTGAAACATGGAATAATAGGAGACCTGGGTGTGGTTGGAAGAGAGCTGAACAGAAGTTCGATTGATGAGTTACTGGAATGTGATGTAACAAGTATAAATGTCTCTAAAATTTATCGATCGCTAAGGGGGGTGCTTATCTCTCGGGAGGATAGTCGGACTTTAAAAGCGTGGGGGAAACAATTGGGAAGGGAAGAAGTGGTGGATGATATACTGAGAGGATGGGTACAAGTGCGGAAACACATTACCAATGAGAGATGGAGAGACACTCAATTCAGAATTCTACATAGGGCCATTATAGGTTTCAACATACCAGGTAGGGATAGGTGGTGTCCTAAGTGTCAAAAAGAAAAAACGGATATGCTGCATGGGCTATGGGAATGTGAGACAATCGCTAGGTTCTGGAACCAAGTCAGACTATTTGCCCAGTCAACATGGGGAATTTTCAGCAAACTAGACTTAATGGTGTGGATTTTCCACTCCTTTGAGGGAGGAGTAGGAGGAGGACCGAGCACGCAGGAAAAGAGGAAATACGCAATAATGCATGACATAGCCTTGATAGCTAAGCGTTGCATCTTAAAACACTGGATTCAAAGGGAGGGCCCATCCATAAAGGAGGTTGTGGGCGAACTACACAACCTTCTGAAGTGGGAAAAACTAGAAGCGGAGAGGGATAAAGATGGGTTGACAGCCAAGTTTTTTGTGAGATGGAGACATTTTATTGAAAGCCAATTCACACAGGGAGAAATAATTAACCTGATGGCACCTTTTGTTCACTCGGAGTGGTATATCCTGAGCGATATCCAGGACAGCCTGGGTAAACTGAGAATCACCTAGGAGGGGGCTCTGGCGGGAGGGGGAGACGAGACGGTTGGGAATACCAAGACACGCTAGCAAAATTGAAATCATTCAGGGACGACACAGAGATTTAACGAATTGTATTGCATATGTTATATTATATTTCATTACCTATGTTTTGGTTTAATGTTACTGTATACTATCTTAAATCGAACAGCAACATGGAACTCCAAATTGGGGTATCACCCACCTCTATGTCACATTTTGTCAGACGAATGTTCTTCTTTTGCAATGATACTTGTCATGTTTTTACAAATTTGAAAAATCAATAAAAAACGTTTTGGAAAAAAAAAAAAACAAGTGACTCATTACCAAGGTGCCACACAAGAAACATTGCCTGATGGGTAAAATCAATGAGCTGTCTCACGACTTTTGCAGCTATGTTGTGCAAAACATATTGATGGCATTGGATACAGAATATTACTACACTACAGAAAATTCCAGTGACCACTTTTGTGGCCATAATCCAGAAGTGAAAAGAACAACATTTCACCATAAACCGGCTACACCTAGGTGCTTCTCTCAAGATTTCGACAGAGGAGTGAAGAAAAATGATCAGAAGAGGTGTCCAAGAGCAAAGGACTAAAGGCCCCGTTACACGCAACGACGTATCTAACGATATATCGGCGGGGTCACGGATTCCGTGACGCACATCTGGCATCGTTAGCGACGTCGTTGCGTTTGACACCAACAAGTGGCCGTTAACAATGGAAAATACTCACTAAATTGTCCATCGTTGACACGTCATTCATTTTCAAAAAATCGTTGATTGTTGAGGACGCAAGTTGTTTGTCGTTTCCGAGGCAGCACACATCGCTATCTGTGACACCTCGGGAACGACGAACTACAGCTTACCTGCGGCCGCCTGCAGTGAGGAAGGAAGGAGGTGGGTGGGATATTACGGCTGTTCATCTCCGCCCCTCCGCTTCTTATTGGGCGGCCGTTTAGTGATGCCGCTGTGACGCCGCACGAACCGCCCCCTTAGAAAGGAGGCGGTTCGCCGGCCTCAGCGACGTTGCTAGGCAGGTAAGTCCGTGTGACGGCTCCTAACAATATTTTGCGCCACGGGCAGCGATTTGCCCGTGATGCACAAACGACGGGGGCGGGTACGCTCGCGATATCGCTAGCAATATCGCTGCGTGTAGAGCCCCCTTAACTGTGGAGAGCTAGAGAAAGACATGGAATCAGTAGGTAGAATTAAGGTGTGTGCGCAGGCTGCGCTCTGTAATTGTGAAAAAAACATGCACCCTCTGGCAGACTTTGATAACTGTAAACACTGCGTTTGACAAAAATAAATGCATTTTACATGCATTTTGGATGCATTTTTGAAAGTGCGGTTCCATGGCAATTCAGCTCTGCTACATGCCCGGTGACAGTAGACAGAGCCGCGGGATGAGAATGAACTCGGATGAACTTCACACGACTTCTTTGTCATCCCGTGACTGTGTGCTGTCATGAACTCAGATGAACCTCTGAGGTCAGTGGCCGGACACAGGGGTCCGCAGCAGTGATGTCAGAGCTTCACCCAAGTTCATTGTCATCGTGCGGCTCTCTGTGTCGCGGCCTCATTTGTGATCACAAGTGAAGGACTCACCTGTGAACGCAAATCACCTGAGTGACTGAAGTGAGCCGCGCGATCAGTGGTGCCGTCACTCAGGTTATCCGCGGCCACAGCTGAATTCCTCCACCTGAGACAGTTGGAGGATCCAGATGTGGCCGTGGGTAACCTGAGTCACGTCACCGCTGACAGCGTGACTCACTTCAGTTGCTCCGTGAAGCTCAGAGAGAGCAGTCGTGCTCTACAGCCACTCCTGTCAGCTTCCGATGTAGGAGAGCCAAAAGCTTCGTGGGACCTCGTGTGGATTACATCGGACCTGGAGGGGTGTTTGGGGTTTATTAAAGTGGTGAAAGATGGTGTTGTTTTGTCTTTTATTTCAAATAAAGGATTTTTCACTGTTTGTGTTTATTTATTTCACTACAGTTTAGTGATGGGGGTGTCTCATAGACGCCTGCCATCACTAAGCTAGGACTTAGTGGTAGCTATGGGCTGTCATTAACTCCTTATTACCCCGACTGCCACCGCAACAGAACAATCGGGATGAGTTGGGTAGAGTACCTGGACTGTCTCATCTAATGGATGCGGCCTTTCTGGGCGGCTGCTGGCTGATATTTTTAGGCTGGGGGCTCCACATAACGTGGGTCTTCCCATCCTGAGAATACCAGCCCTCAGCCATGTGACTTTACCTTGACTGGTATCAAAATTAGGGGTGACCGCAGCCGTTTTTTTTTTTTTAATTATTATTTATTTATTTATTTATTCATTCATTCATTCATTCATTTATTTATTTTGCTGCACAATATAGACCCGCCCACTGGCGGCTGTGATTGGTTGCAGTGAGACAGCTGTCACTCAGCGTGGGGTTTCTTCTGACTGCAAATAATCATAGGCACCGGTGGGCGAGGCGAAGCAGTGAATATGAGATGGAATAATGAGCGGCCGGCATTTTCAAAAGCAGGAGAAGCCGCTGGAGCAGTGTGACATCTGTGCAGCGTCGCGCCGCGCCGGTGATCAGTGAGTATGAGAAAGGGGGTGAGAGGGAGAAACCAACCGACCGACAGAGAGAGTGAGTGAGATCGACAGAGAGAGGGAGAGTCCAACCGACAGAGAGAGTGAGTGAGATCGACAGACAGAGAAACCGATACGGACAGAGAGAAAGACCGAAAGACCTGTGTTTTGTTTGTCAAAAAAACATGCAGAATGCAACAAAAATGTAGTGCAAGTGCACAGCTAAACATTTTGGTTGCGTTTTGACACACCTCATTCATTTCAATGGGTAGAAAATGCAACCAAAATGCACAAAAGAAGTGACATACTGCTTTTTTATACGCATCGATTTTGTCAAATATTTGGCATCCAAAACGCTGCCTAAAAAAAAGCAACGTGCGCATGGAAATTTGCACACTTCTCATTTGCTGGGGAAGCACAACGCATGCATTTTGTCATTGAGGTGCTGCAGTTTTAAACGCAGCCAAAATGCAGGACAAATGCACATGTGCGCACACAGCCTTATTGCAAAGAAAACAATACGCAATACACCCCCCTCCATGGCCTGTATGCACGCTCACCACGAAAGACTCAATTTCTGACCAAAGTGTATATTCAAGCATGTTTAAAGTTTGCAGAATCCAACTGAGAGAAGGGACGGCACTCACCGGAATCAAGCAAAATTCTTTATTGAAGTGCGGTGCAATAAAAAGGCAGGAGCAGAGCTGACAGCGGGCCCCCTCACGGACGACGGCCGTTTCGCGTATGGATACGCTTCCTCGGGTCCATGTGGACAGGCATAGACCATCGCCTTATGAGAGAGCTGTGTCAGGTCTATGTCACTGCCAATTAAAAACAGATGATAAGTGCAACAAGTAACAAAATAGTGCATGATACTGACAATGTTATACAAAATACAATTAAAATCAACATGGTAAAAAACCATTACAAACAGACACATACAAAAATATGCGGACACATAGAGATGTGCAGAAAACCGAGAGATCATTTTTGTCATTTAACCCCAAATCCCCATGGGCTCTATATTTATCCCATTCAGCCCCCGGGTGTTTTCCGTTTTTTGCTTTTTGCTCCCCTTCTTCCGAGAGCCGTAACTTTTTTATTTTTCTGTCAATCTTGCCATGTGAGGGATTGTTTTTTGTGGGACGAGTTGTACTTTTAAATAAAACCATAAGTTGTACTTTATAATGTACTGGAAAACAGCAAAAAAATCCAAGTGGGGAAAAACTGCAACAAAAGTGTGATCGCACAATAGTTTTTGGGATGTTTTATTCATCCTGTTCACTATATGGTAAAACTGATATGTCATTATCATGCCTGAGGTCGGTCCGAGTTTGCAGACACCAAACATGTATAGGTTTACTTGTATCTAAGGGGTTAAAAAAAATTCACAAGCTTGTCCATAAAAAGTGGCGTACGTTTTGCGCCTTTTTCCGAAACCCGTAGCTTTCTCATTTTTTGGGATCTATGGCTCAGTGATGGCTTATTTTTTGCGTCTCGCGCAGACATTTTTAATGATACCATTTTTGCCCTGATCCTACATTTTTATCACCTGTTATTACACTATGCGTAAAACTTGCGGCGACCAAAAAACGTAATTTTGGCGTTTGGAATTTTTTTGCCGCTACGCCATTTACCACTCAGATTAATTGATTTTATATTTTGATAGATCAGGCATTTATGAACGCGGTGATACCAAATATGTGTACATTTTTTATTTTTTTAACGCCTTAATTTTCAATGGGGTGAAAGGGGGGTGATTTGAACTTTTAGGTTTTTTGTTTTTTTTTTTATTTTTTAAAACTTTTTTTTTTTTACTTTTTTTTTATTTTACTAGTCCCCCTAGGGGGCTATATGGATCAACAATGCGATCGCTCTGCCCTATCTGCTGATCATAGCTACACAGCTGTAAACAGTAGATATGGTCACTTCCTGATTCATTCGGTCCCCGGCCGAGTGAAACCGAAAGTGACTCATGATAGCTATAGGTGTCATCACATGACCCTGTGCTACCATGGCAACCACCGAAAGTCACGTGATCACGCACGTGACTTCCGGTGGGGGCGGCAGTAAGTGAAAATAATGGCCACAAGCATATACATCTCACTGCCAGACTTTGGCAGCGAGATGTAAGGGGTTAAATGTTCTGGGTGAAATGCGATTCCACTCAGAACATGCAGGCACACATGTCAGCTGTTGAAAACAGCTGATATTTACGCGGGTCGCTGCGACCTGCCAATGGCAGGGGGCGGGGATTAACCTCACACGATCCATGACGGAAAGATCCGTCAAGGGTCATGAAGGGGTTTATAATAAGTCTTGCCTCAGTTTGTAGGAGCAATTTGTGTACATCACCTCCTTGAGGGGGGAGAAATACTCTCTCTAAGGGCTGCTTCTCACTTGCGAGTTTCTCGCAGTAGAGCAATGCGAGAAAATCTCGCATTGGAATCGGACACATGTTAGTGAATGATTCAGCTCTCATCAGCGATTTTTTTCTCAGTCCAAATCGGACTGGGAAAAAAATCGCAGCATGCTGCTTTTTTGCGAGTTTCTACTGCGAGTCTCTCCAATGCAAGTCTATGGGAGCGTGTAAATAATCGGATGTCACGGGACGGCACTCACACCATCCTAGTGACATGCGATTTTCTAAATACATTTCTCGCATGTTTCCTAAAAATCTGGAAACGAGTGATGTGTCACAATGTCTGTCAATCACTATTCTCTGTCAGTCGGTGTCTCCCTCTTGGACTCTATTCTCTCTGCGTCGGTCACTATCTCTCTGTCGGTCTGTCGGTCGGTCACTATCTCTGTCCCTCACTCTCTGTCCATGTCGGTCTATCCCTCTCCGTCCCTCTCTCATACTCACCGATCCCCGATCACCAGCGCGGCGCTGCACGGCGTTCACACTGCTCCGGCGGCTTCTCCTCTTTTGAAAAAGCCGGCCGCTCATTAAACAATCTCGTATTCCCTGCTTTACCCACCCACCGGCGCCTATGATTGGTTGCAGTGAGACACGCCTCCACGCTGAGTGACAGGTGTCTCACTGCAACCAATCACAGCAGCCGGTGGGCGGGTCTATACTGTGCAGTGAAATAAATAAATAAATAATTAAAAAAATGGCGTGCGGTCCCCCCAATTTTAATACCAGCCAGATACACCCATACGGCTGAAGGCTGGTATTCTCAGGATGGGGAGCTCCATGTTATGGGGAGCCCCCCAGCCTAACAATATCAGTCAGCAGCCGCCCAGAATTGCCGCATACATTAGATGCGACAGTTCTGGGACTGTACCCGGCTCTTCCCGATTTGCCCTGGTGCGTTGGCAAATCGGGGTAATAAGGAGTTAATGGCAGCCCACAGCTGCCACTAAGGCGGGCTTTGCACACTACGACATCGCAGGCCGATGCTGCGATGCCGAGTGCGATAGTGCCCGCCCCCGTCGCAGCAGCGATATGTGGTGATAGCTGGCGTAGCGAAAGTTATCGCTACGCCAGCTTCACACACACACTCACCTGCCGTGCGACGTCCCTGTGGCCGGCGACCGGCCTACTTGTTAAGGGGGCGGGTCGTGCGGCGTCACTGCGACGTCACACGGCAGGCGGCCAATCAGAGCGGAGGGGCGGAGATGAGCAGGATGTAAACATCCTGCCCACCTCCTTCCTTCCGCATATCCTACGGAAGCCGCAGTGAGGCCGGTAGGAGACGTTCCTCGCTCCTGCGACTTCACACACAGCGATGTGTGCTGCCGCAGGAGCGAGGAACAACATCGGACCATTGCGTCAGCGTAATTATGGATTACGCCGACGCTGTACCGATGATACGATTACGACGCTTTTGCGCTCGTTAATCGTATCATCCAGCCTTTACACACTGCGATGTCGCATGCGATGCCGGAAGTGCGTCATTTTCAATTTGACCCCACCGACATCGCACCTGCGATGTCGCAGTGTGCAAAGTGCCCCTAAATCCTAGATTAATCATGTCAGGCGTCTATGAGATACCTTCCATGATTAATCTGTAAGTTACAGTAAATAAACACACACACCCGAAAAAATCCTTTATTAGAAATTAAAAACACTAACAAATTCCCTGGTTCAGCAATTTAATAAGCCCCAAAAAGCCCTCCATGTCCGGCGTAATCCACGGACCTCCAGCGTCGCTTCAAGCTCTGCTGCATGCAGGTGACAGGAGCTGCAGCAGACACCGCCGCTCCTGTCACCTCCACACAGCAACTGAGGTGAGTATCGCGATCAGCTGAGCTGTCACTGAGGTTAATCGCGGCCACCGCTGGATCCAGGTAACCTCAGTGACAGCTCAGCTGATCGCGATACTCACCTCAGTTGCTGTGTGGAGGTGACAGGAGCGACGGTGTCTGCTGCAGCTCCTGTCACCTGCATGCAGCAGAGCTGGAAGCGACGCTGGAGGTCCGTGGATTACGCCTGTGGGCGGGGAAAGCAGGGAATACGAGATTGTTTAATGAGCGGCTGGCTTTTTCAAAATAGTAAAAGCCGCCGCAGCAGTGTGAATGCCATGCAGCGCCGCGCTGGGGATCGGGGATCGGTGAGTATGAGAGAGGGCTGCTAACTTCAGTCACTCAGGGGATTAGCGGTCACCGGTGAGTCCTTCACTGGTGACCGCTAATCAGGACGCGGCACACAGACAGAGCCGCAGCATGACAATGAAGTCGGGTGAAGTTCACCCGAGTTCATTCTGACAGTGTGGCTCTGTCTGTGTCTGCTGTCATCTGCCATTCAGCTCTGCTACATGGCTGTCTGTGTCTGCTGTCAGCGGCCATGTAGCAGCGCTGAATGGCAGATGACATAGTAAAAAATACGTATTACACACGCATTACACACGCTAGTAAAATCATTAATTTATTCAGAAAAAGCATCGCACTTGCGTTGCACTCGGACCTAACGTGAACTAAAATCAGCCGAGTTTTTTTCAGCCCAGTCGGACCGATTTTACTCGCATAGATGTGTTTCCAGCCTAAGCCTGCGAACCGCAGTACATTCGGATCACCATTATGTGCATTACAAATATGCTCAATTAACTGAGGAGAGCCTTTACCAGACATCACAGAGCTAAAATGTTCTTTGAACCTCACATACATCGGTCTGATGGTCTTACCGATGTAAAAATGACCGCAACTGCAAAATACAATGTAAACAACAAATTTTGTCCTGCATGATGTAAAACGCCTGACATGATGCACAAAAGAACCGATTTTTATCGGATTAACCGTAAAATGCAGTTGACAAAATCTGCAATTACCGCACCTGTAGTTACCGACCGGGCTACTCCTCTCTAGCCACGTAGACGGCTGAGTTAATCTGTTTTTTACCAACACATCTTTTAGGTTATTACCCCTCCGGTAGGTAACTAAAGGTTTAGCAGCAGTCATTTCTTTTAGGTCACTATCTTGTTGTAAAATGTGGCAATTTTTGTACAGGGTGTTTTTTATTACTGATTCCAGTGGGCCGAATTTAAAATTGAAAATAAACCTACGGGGCTGCATCCTCCTAGTGGATCGGTCAACGAAGCGAGAATCCCTTATTTGAGCATAATTTGATATACATTTATTAAAGGAGGTCTCTATCACCTGTTCTGGGTACCCTCTCTCTCTTAATCTCAGTTTCAAATCTGCAGATTGTTGCAGAAAAACCGCATCATCACTGTTAATACGTCTTAACCTCACAAATTGACTGTATGGCAACGCATTTTTGGTAAGAGCACTATCAAAGTGCAGCAAAGTATTGGAACCGGTAGGCTTGCGGAACACCTTAGTTTGAATCGCCCCTTCTACAATCGTCACTGCGACATCCAAAAAATTCAAGGATTGCCCTCCAAAATACATACATGAATACATGTAACACAATGAATATGTCATTCACTTATGATTTTGGAGGTCAATCCTTGAATTTTTTGGATGTCGCAGTGACGATTGTAGAAGGGGTGATTCAAACTAAGGTGTTCCGCAAGCCTACTGCTTCATATACTTTTCTGCACTTTGATAGTGCTCATACGGCTCATACCAAAAATGTGTTGCCATACAGTCAATTTGTGAGGTTAAGACGTATTAACAGTGATGATGCGGGTTTTCTGCAACAATCTGCAGATTTGAAACTGAGATTAAGAGAGAGAGGGTACCCAGAACAGGTGATAGAGACCTCCTTTAACCCCTTCACGACCGGCCGATTTTTCACTTTCCGGGTTTTTTTTCGACATTCTTTTTCTGAGAGACGTAACTTTTTTTTTAGTCAATATGGTCATGTGAGGGCTCATTTTTTGTGGAACGAGCTGTATTTTTAAATTAAACCATAAGTTTTACCATATAGTGTACTGGAAAACGGCAAAAAAAATCCAAATGCAGAAAAATTGCAAAAAAAGTGCGATAGCACTATTGTTTTTGAGATTTTTTATTCACTGTGTTCACTATATGGTAAAACGGATGTGTGGGTGTGATGCCTCAGGTCAGTGCGAGTTCGTAGACACCAAACATGTATAGGTTTACTTTTATTTAAGGGGTTAAAAAAAATCGGAAGTTTGTCTGAAAAAAGTGGCGCACGTTTTACGCCATATTCCGTGACCCGTAGCATTCTCATTTTTCGTGATCTATGGCTCAGTGACGGCTTATTTTTTGTCTCGAACTGACGTTTTTAACGGTACCATTTTTGCGCAGATGCTACATTTTGATCGCCTCTTATTGCATTTTGCGCAAAAGTTGTGGCGACAAAAAAAACGTCATTTTGGCGTTTGGAATTTTTTTGCCGCTACGCCGTATGCTGATCAGAATAATTGATTTTTTATTTTGATAGATCGGGCGTTTCTGAACGCGGCGATACCAAATGTGTGTATATTTTTAATTTTTTTAACCCTTTAATTTTCCATGGGGCGAATGGGGGGTGATATGAACTTTTAGGGGTTTTTTTAATTTTTTTTTTTTTTACTTTTTTTTTAAATTTTACTAGTCCCCCTAGGGGGCTATAGCGATCAGCAATCCGATCGCTCTGCACTATCTGCTGATCACAGCTACACCGCTGTAAACGGCAGATATGCTCAGTTTCTCTTTCACTGAGCTGCGGCCACAGTGAAAGTGAAAGCAATTCATGTGCAGTACAGAAGTCACCACATGACCCTGTGCTACCATGACAACTACCGAAAGTCACGTGATCACGTAACGTGACTTCCGGTATCGGGCGGTAAGTAAAAGTTTACCGCAATCGCGCTTATAATGGCGCTGTAACATATTGACAGCACCATTTAAGGGGTTAAACGGCACGAGCAGATAACGATTCTGCTGGTGCCTAGCAGGCACACATCTCAGCTGTGAAAATCAGCTGAGATATGCGCCGACCGCTAGGACGTAATTTTACTGCCCGCGGTCGTTAAGAGGTTAATAAATGTATATCAAATTATGCTCCAATAAGGGATTCTGGCTTCGTTGACCGATCGACTAGGAGGATGCAGCTCCGTAGCTTTATTTTCAATTTTAAATTCGGCCCACTGGAATCAGTAATAAAAAACACCCTGTACAAAAATTGACACATCTTAGAACAAGATAGTGACCTAAAAGAAATGACTGCTGCTAAACCTTTAGTTACCTACTGGGGGTAATAACCTAAAAGATGTGTTGGTAAAAAACAGATTAACTCAGCTGTCTACGTGGATAGAGAGGAGTAGCCCGGTCGGTAACTACAGGTGCGGTAATTGCAGATTTTGTCAACTGCATTTTACGGGTAATCCGATAACAATCGGTTCTTTTGTGCATCATGTCAGGCGTTTTATATCGTGCAGGACAAAATTTGTTGTTTACATTGTATTTTGCAGTTGCGGTCATTTTTACATCGGTTAGACCAGGGGTGGGCAATTAATTTTTACATGGGGCCGCATAAGAAATTGTGTTGGTTTTAGAGGGCCGGACTACTATAATTAACTGGGTTCTACATCATTATATATCTAATATATAAAGCTGAATGTGTGTGTGTATGTGTGTGTGTATATCCGGGATTGGCATCCGCACCGTCGCAGCTACAGCCACAAAATTTTGCACACTCACACTTCTGAACCCCGAGAGCATCATAGGCTATGTTTTGAGGGGAAATTTTAACCCCGCTCTTTACAGTTATTCGCCAAAAAACCTGCCTCCATTAAAGCGAATGGAGCTGGGAGCCACAGTGCAGCCAGAACTTCAGAAGAATGCGCAGCCACGCCCTTATATGGAATGTTGGCGTGTCACAATGCAGCCAGGGAAAGAGACAGACACAAACAGGGAAAGAGGCAGACACAGACAGGGAAAGAAACAGACATAGACAGGGTAAGAAACAGACATAGACAAGGTAAGAGACAGACACAAAGAGACAGACACAGACAATGAGACAGACTGATAGGGAAAGAGACAGACGGAAAGAGAGGGAAAGAGAGAGACAGGTTAAGAGACAAAGAGACAGACACGGGGAAAGAGAAAGAGGGAAAGAGACAGACAGGGAAAGAGAGGGAAAGAGACAGACAGGGAAAGTGACAGACAGACAGGGAAAGAGATAGACAGACAGGGAAAGAGATTGAGACAGATGGAGAAAGAGACAGACAGTCAGAGACAGACAGGGAAAGAGACAGACAGACAGACAAAGAGAGAGAGAGAAACAGAGAGATATATACAGAGGGGGAGACAGACATTATAATTACATTTCTATCTATTTGTTTTGTGGTTTTTGTGTGCAGAATAAATTTTTGTTAATACATTCTATTTTGTTAACAGCAGTTATTAACCCGGGTGAAGCCGGGTAATACAGCTAGTATATATATATATATATATATATATATATATATATATATAAAAAAGATGTAGAACCGAGTTAATGATAGTAGTCCGGCATTATATATATGTGTGTGTGTGTATACATATGTATATTTACCTTCAAAAAAAGTGTCTCTACAAGCAGTGGAGGGCCTCAGCGGAGAGCAGAAACAGTGCAGGAAGTCAGGAATCAGCTTCTTTGAAGTGAAGCTCCGGCCTCGCCCCCAGGTCTGCTCCGTGTGAGTGGCGGAATGCAGCTTCCGTAGAGCAGTGTGTGCGGCTGCCGGCCTCCTGTCACTGCAGACAGGGAGCTTCAGGGCCGGAGCGGCCGCACACACCAATGAGACAGATAGTCGGGCTTCCCGAAACTGCTGCTCATAGACCGGCCCGGCCCCCCTGCGTCAATGATCAGTCCGCCCCTGTACATCACTACACCCCAAATATTTGTCAACAGTTACCTCCTCCCCCAATTCCCCACCGCACCCCATTGTCACTGCAGGTTACTAGTAACCACTCACCTCTCCCTTCTTACTGTCCCTCCTCAGGCACATCCGTATGTGCCCCCCCCGCTGAGCTGCTTCTCTTTTACATGCCCTGGCTGCGCCGATGCTGTATTCCTAGGAGCCCCTGCCGCTGCTTCTCTCCGTACCGGCCCCGGCTGCTGCAGCTTCTTCTTCTGCCGGGCGGGACCTTTTCAAATGACACATGCGCGCCGTACTGACGACATCAGGGCGCGCGTGTGTCACAGAGAAAGGTGCTGGGCAGGAAACAGAGGAGAGATTCCTGCGTTCCGCTGCCTACACTGTGCGGTGCTGCAGGATCGCTCCCTGCCCGGCACGCAGCGTGTGATGACGGCGATCTGATCACTGACCGGCCAGCAAGGACGCCCTGAACCAGGCGGGCCGGTCACAGAGAGTAGGCGATCCGGATGTCGCCCGCGGGCCGCCCCTTGCCCAGGTCTGGGTTAGACTATCAGACCGACAATGTATGTGAGATTCAAAGAACATTTTAACTCTGTGATGTCTGGTAAAGGCTCTCCTCAGTTAATTGAGCATATTTGTAATGTGCATAATGGTGATCCGAATATACTGCGGTTTGCAGGCTTAGAGAGAGTATCTCTCCCCCTCAAGGAGGTGATTTACACAAATTGCTCCTACAAACCGAGGCAAGACTTATTATTAAATATAGAGCCCAAGGGGATTTGGGGTTAAATGACAAAAATGATCTCTCGGTTTTCTGCACATCTCTATGTGTCCGCATATTTTTGTATGTGTCTGTTTGTAATGGTTTTTTACCATGTTGATTTTAATTGTATTTTGTATAACATTGTCAGTATCATGCACTATGCTGTTACTTGTTGCACTCCTCATCTGTTTTTAATTGGCAGTGACGTAGTCCTGACACAGCCCTCTCATAAGGCGACGGTCTATGCCTGTCCACATGGACCCGATGAAGCGTATCCATATGCGAAACGGCCATCGTTCGTGAGAAGGCTCACTGTCAGCTCTGCTCCTGTCTTTTTATTGCACCGCACTTCAATAAAGAATTTTTGCTGGATTCCGGTGAGTGCCGTCCCTTCTCTGAGTTGGATTCTGCCTATGAACTATAAGTCACTTTGGACGTGCTCCTCCCAGCCAGTTACGTGGAGGATCCCTGTCCATATTCCGTTTTGTGTATTAAGGCTGATGCTAGTGGGTCAGTAGATGCGGCAATTCTTTTCTGTGGAAATGTTTAAAGTTTGCTCAACAACATTTAGACAAGTCTGTGAAATAATGGGCGAACATAGTCTGGTCAGATGAGACCAACACTTTGGAAGCAAATAATAAAAGGCTTTCGTGCAAAATATTAATTACATTTCATGTGTGCAACATCTGGTAAGAAATGCATTTCAGTAGCATTTACTAAAATCAGTTACATGTTCAATACTTATTTCACCCCTGTATGTATGCTAGAAATGTATTATTCTGTAAACTCTATGTAATATACTGTATGTACAGATATCTCAGGTTATATACAGGTAATATGTGACTGGTAGAATATCTAGACATCATATGGTATACACAGGATAAGTGACTGGTACATCATATACTATAACCACTATTTGTTGATGTGGTGTTGAAGTTTACATTGGTGACTTGGTTGATCAAGCATCTGAAAAAATACACAAAAAAATATTCATAGACGCATGTGTGGCGCCCCTGAGGCTTCAGAGTATTGCACCTAACATTGGGTGTAATGCTAAACCCAGTTCCCTTTTACATAGTTACATAGGTTAAAAAAATGACCTATGTCCATCTAGTTTAAAGGGGTGGTTCACCCATTTTTTTTTTTCCCCAATGATTGCCACTTACCATTGTCTGCAGCTTCTGCATTGGCTTCAGTTTCCAGTTCTGGCACTGAGCGGCGCTATCCTGCACGCTCAGTGCCGGTCACATGACCCCCTGGAGCTGTGGCCGCCTGCATCCTCTGACGTCCCGGCATTTCCGGGCTCTCAAACTGGACGGGTACGTCAGAGGATGCCGGCGCCACTCACAGTGATTGACTGGGCTGTGGGCGGTGACTACCTGACGTCACAGCCCAGCATCGAGGGGAGGATCCGGAGAACGCCAGTGTGTGGAGCGGTGAAGGCAGAGCGCGCGCTTACCATCATTCAGCTGTGGGAGGTATGGGCTCCAGTGTGGAGTACAGGGGGGGTTTCCTCCACTGAAATCCCCCCTGTCACGCAAGTATGTGATCACACTGTCCACCCGCCCGCTGTGCTCAGCTGTCAGGAGAGCGGGCGGTGTCGGCAGTGTGATCATATACTCCCACCAGCAGCACAGGTGACCGGACGCTGCATGGGACCAATCTGCTCCACTCTGTCACCTGCACAACAAGTCCCACAGTGGAGACAGTGACATGTAGCATCCGGTCACCTGCACAACAAGTCCCAGAGTGGAGACAGTGACATGCTCTGCTCTGACACATAGTGTGCTGCATGTCACTGTCTCCATTCTGGGACTTGTTGTGCAGGTGACCGGATGCTACATGTCACTAACTGTATCCACTCTGGGACTTGTGCAGGTGACCGGATGCTACATGTCACTATCTGTCTCCACTCTGTGATTTCTGCTGCATAGTACCAACTGTATACACTCTCACCTGCAGAACAAGTACCACAGTGGAGACAGTTAGTGACATGTAGCATCCGGTCACCTGCACAACAAGTCTCAGAGTGGATACAGTGACATGCAGCACACTATGTGTCAGAGCAGAG
Source organism: Anomaloglossus baeobatrachus (assembly GCF_048569485.1). NCBI lineage: Eukaryota > Metazoa > Chordata > Amphibia > Anura > Aromobatidae > Anomaloglossus > Anomaloglossus baeobatrachus. The sequence continues at coordinate 89,502 of NW_027442383.1, forward strand.
CATGTCACCAACTTGCTCTGCTCTGTCACCTGCGATGCTGCATGTCACCAACTAAGGGTAAGTTCACACAGTGCGTTTTTCGTGGTGTTCTTGCGCGTTTTTCTGGTGCGTTTTAACTCAGAAAACTGCATGACTTTGTTTCCCGAGTAAAGTCTATGCCCTTGTGCGCACTAGTCGTTTTTGCTTCGTTTTTTGCGGCGTTTTTTACAACATTTTTGTGCTGAAAACGCAGTGACATTGCTTCCCCAGCAATGTCTATGGGTTTTCATAAGTGCTGTCCGCAGACAGCGTTTTTTTGTAGCTGCGTTTTTGTGTTGACCGCAAAAATGCAGCATGTCAATTATTTCTGCGTTTTTCACTGCGTTTTTCACCCATTGAGTTCAATGAGATGTTCAACAACGCAATGAAAAACGCATATAGCTGCATTTCTATGACTAAAAACACAGCTATAAACGCAAGTGGTGGGTACTACAGTGACGTGTACAGGAAGAGGATTCCTTCTGTTGTTAAACACAGAAGCATGAATCCTCCCGGTACCGTCACCGCTGCGTCCACAACCCGCCCGGTGCCATGTCAGCTCCGTGCGGCGCCATGTCTGGGCGGGAGGTGGAGGCAGCGGCGAAAACCAAAGTGAACAGAAGAAAAAAAGAATGTCATACTCACCTGTCTGCAGGGTCACGGTGCCATATCCGCTCCCAGCCCCTGTCTCGGTACCGCCGCTCTGGCTGTGTGCAGTCTCACCGGGGCACGTACGAAGCTTGCAGGACCTGGCGGTGGATCACCTGATGCAGTCACCTGACGCATCAGCTCATCGATTCTCGCGGTGTTGCCGGCTTTTTCGCGCCCGGCCGGCTATCAGCTGCTCCTGCCGTCAGGGGACTTCATCAGCTGATTACCGTCAGCTCCTGCAGCGATGGGACAGGATCATTCTCCTGTCCAATCGATCGCTCCAGGAGCTGCCAGTAATCAGCACATAAGTGAGTATGTATTTATTTATTTTTTTTTTCAACTGATGCATCAGCTGATTGTATAAAAGCAGATTATACAATCAGCTGATGTGTCATGTGATTCACGTAGTTTAACCTGACACATCATCTGATCGCTTTGCCTTCCAGCAAAACGATCAGATGATATTGGATCCGGATTCGACGGCGCGGGACCCTTACCCCGGATTACTGCGGAGTGGGGTGCTTTATTTCAATAAAGATGGAGTCTCTAATTGTGTTGTGTTTTATTTCTAATAAAAATATTTTTCTGTGTGTTGTTTTTTTTTTTTTTTATCATTACTAGAAATTCATGGTGGCCATGTCTAATATTGGCGTGACACCATGAATTTCGGGCTTAGGGCTAGCTGATAATATACAGCTAGCCCTAACTCCATTATTACCCAGCTAGCCACCCGGCATCAGGGCAGCTGGAAGAGTTGGATACAGCGCCAGAAGATGGCGCTTCTATGAAAGCGCCATTTTCTGGGGTGGCTGCGGACTGCAATTCGCAGTGGGGGTGCCCAGAAAGCTTGGGCACCCTGCACTGTGGATTCCAATCCCCAGCTGCCTAGTTGTGCCCGGCTGGACACAAAAATTAGGCGAAGCTCACGTCATTTTTTTTTTTTTAATTATTTCATGAAATAAAAAAAAAAAGGGCTTCTCTATATTTTTGGTTCCCAGCCGGGTACAAATAGGCAGCTGGGGGTTGGGGGCAGCCCGTACCTGCCTGCTGTACCCGGCTAGCATACAAAAATATGGCGAAGCCCATGTCATTTTTTTTTTCTTTTTTGGCAAAAAACTGCATACAGTCCGGGATGGAGTATGCTGAGCCTTGTAGTTCTGCAGCTGCTGTCTTCTCTCCTGCATACACTAGTGAATGGAGGATGCTGAGCCTTGTAGTTCTGCAGCTGCTGTCTGCTCTCCTGCATACACTAGTGAATGGAGGATGCTGAGCCTTGTAGTTCTGCAGCTGCTGTCTGATCTCCTGCATACACTATTGGATGGAGGATGCTGAGCCTTGTAGTTCTGCAGCTGCTGTCTGCTCTCCTGCATACACTATTGGATGGAGGATGCTGAGCCTTGTAGTTCTGCAGCTGCTGTCTGCTCTCCTGCATACACTAGTGAATGGAGGATGCTGAGCCTTGTAGTTCTGCTCCCCCTGCCTCTCCCTCCAGCATACAGTCCTGGATAGAGCATGCTGAGCCCTGTAGTTCTGCAGCTGTATGCTCTCCTGCATACACTAGTGGAGAATGAAGAACATATTGAAGAAGGAAATTACTTCAGACCTTTTTTATTTTTTTTTTCTTTCAACAATCTTTCTCTGATAAAAAAAAGCATAAAAACACAGAGAGCAAAAAACGCACCAAAACACGATAAAAACGCGTCTGTTGTTTGCCACGGATGCTTTTTTGTGCGTTTTTTGACGCAAAAAAACTCACAAAAACGCCGCTTAAATAAAACGACGCAGTGTGTGAACTTAGCCGAAATCCACACTGTTACTTGTGATGCATGGGACACACTTTCTCCACTCTCAACTGCACAACAAGTCCCAGAGTGGCTCAAGTTGTGATAATCCCTGCAATCATTAGAGGATTGGAGATTAGATTCTGTAACAATAAATGTTTAGAGCAATATTGTTATATTGATGGTGTATCCTTAGTATAATACATCATTATGTGATTGTAGGGATCTGATACACGGCCATGTTCGCCACTGAGATTTTCATGGCCACACACCGGAAAAAGTATTGTGTTCCTTGAGACTGTATACGTGTTCCTTGAGTATGTATAAGGAAAAAAAATTCTTGTGTGTATATCAGGGATCACATTCCACGCACAGGGGTACAAAAGGTGAGGGGGCCACTTATACCTCCAAAACAGGAGGAATTATGTAGTATGAGGGGCTACTAAAATATTCTTCCAGGACAGGTGCATCTTCTGGCTGACACAACCCATCATGTAAAAAACACACACATATATAATATGATAAGCACGCATACAAGTATATGTAGAAAGATATAGCTACACACACATGTACTGTCTATATTTGTGTGTGTGTATATACATTATATATAAACACACATATACACAAGCATATATAGCCATAGAGAAACATGTGTGGAGTTAGATAACTCTCTCTCTCTCTCTCTCTCTCTCTCTCTCTCTCTCTCTCTATATATATATATATATATATATATATATATATATATATATATATATAGCTTATAAATATATCCTGAAATAGATACTATGAAATAGATCAGAAAGACCAAATGATAAAAGCTCTATTACCATGATTAGGCAGTGCACACAGGAAGGAGGGGAGGGAACTGTTGTGGTGGAGATCTGAGGGGAGGGAACAGTCAGAGAGGGTTGGGAGATAGATTGCTAGTTACTGCAAAGGATTATGGAAATTGTAGTAACTGAACCCAGGAAGTCAGAGGAGAGATTAACCCCATCAGAGCTGGAGCCAGCAAGGAGCATGTGCTGCTAGTGCACAATAAAAGGTAATTTTGCGGAAAAAAACATAATAGATGTGTTGAGGGGCACATATTAGCAAGATTTATCAGAAAAAAAAAAATCAGTTTTGGTAACTGGACAACTTCTTTAACCTTCCTCCACCAATTCTACATTTAAGTTACATTAAGTCACTTATAACCAACAATGTTGTGTGTACTGAGGAAATCATCCAGCCCTTTTTTAAAAGCTGTTATAGTATCTGCCATTACCTCCTGAGGAGGTCAGTCCCGGTTTCACTACATTACACTACAAGATGACCCTCGGATTGTCACAATTCGAAGTAATGCTGACTACTGGTTGCCACACTGTTAGATCCCCGGTACAAGACAAAATTTGGCGAAATAAGCCCTTCCATAGAAAGGGACGCACGTATGCAGGAGTATCCGCAGAAGCTGGTACTCAATCTTTGATCTGCTTTTACATTAAACACCAGTGCTGCACAGAGTGAATCTCAACGCTTTGTCATGGCTAAGAGGAAATGGTATTTTACTTGTCCACATCTAAGGGACCGAGGGCTGGCTGCTGTGCTGAGACGGCGTTGAGTAGGGTGTCCCTGCAGAGTTGCAAATTTGGTCAAAAAGGTGGAAAAAGGACAGATGCTGGTGGAAAGGGGAACACGTGTGTTGGAAAGGGGAAAAAAGTTTGTGTCCGTGGGTTTGGTGGTTAAGCAACAGTAACATCTTCTGAAGAAACACCATCTGTTACGGGGGGACTAACAGATTTGGATAAGGTGGTATATATCCCAATTGCCAGTCGGGGTCCACCGTGCTCCCAGATGGAGAAGGAGATGCTGGCAACCCGAAGGTTAGGCGGAGGATACAGAGCTGGGTGGCTCTCAAACTAATAGTAGCCTGAACTGAGTTAGACGACACTCGGTTCTGGAGACTGTGAACCCTGTTAGCGTCACAGGGTCCACACACCCAGCCCAGGAACTCCCTGTTAACAACACAGGGGCTATTGGGTACGTTGTCTGTGTGCGTAGGGGGCACACCTCTGGACAGCAGGCGCAGCAGCAGCCCAGTTAATGCCACTGAGCTGCACTAGCAGGATTGGTAGGACAGGAGCTGGTCGTAACCGTTCTGCGTTACCAAGTGTGGTGGCGTCCTGCACCGACGCCCTATCCCTGCCTACCTCTGGCCTAAAGCCGCAATGGGTTCAACACATGGACGTGTGCTCTGTCTCAGCATAATAGAAGAATGCGCACCTCCTTGTTGTCTACAGCCCCTTTTATAACCTGGGTCCGCCCCAACGCAGGGTGGACCACAAGGCACCTCCAGGAGCCAATAGCAGAGTGCCACGTCATCAGTGACATAACCAGCAGCTTATCCGGAACCGCCACTTCAATGATGACTTCATGTCAGCCACGCCCCAAACACCTCACCAGTCATCGTCTGACGAACAATGATGAGGTGCAAAATCATAGGGGCGGGCCTCTGCGAGCCAGTCCGGAGTGGCCACATCATCAGGACACCTGATGTCCTCTGGACTAGCATGGACTGCCACCTCATGGACATGGCCAGTGAGTTCCTTAATGTACCTAGCCTCTGATGCACTAAGTGCCTGAGCATGCTCAGGAGCCTGAACAACAGTCTCAGAAAACAGACTATCAGCTTCTGCATGCTCTGTAGACACAACACAGGACTTAGACACGGCACGGAGTCCAAGTACCTGTGCAAAGAGGCTTTTCTCATTAAGTGTGGGAGCATGCTCTGTAGCACGAACTGAGGACTTAGGATCAGGAATGGCACAGTCATGCTAAGCATGCTCACTAGGCGAAACACTGGACTTAGGCTGTGTCTGGGGTAAATCGGCACACGCATCCGCACTAGCCGTCTCTCCACACTTAGACGTGGAGGAGGAAGCAGCCAGCTGGACGACCAAAGGCATGGCCAAAAATGGCAGCTGACGCTTGGGCGCAACTGGAACCGCAGCAGGCTGCTTGCGTCAACGGCGGCACCGATTCGTAATACCAACTACCAGCCAAAATAAGAGGTGTATTTCTTCCCATGGATAATCTGATATGATCCCTTTCTTACGGACACGACCATCGCTACCAAATGTAGATGAGGCACCAAAAGAGCAGGTGCTTCAATGGATCTCAAGTGCTCCATCAAGTGGCCTCTCCACCTCAACTTCAATATCCAAAATACTCCATTCCTCTGTGGTGTCAACCCAATCGCACTTGCTTCCTAACAGCTCTCAAGTTTCCACCAGCCCTGCTGAGTATGGGGGTGACAGAGATGGTTGAGTCTGCAGAGCTGTCCAGTCACACTATAGCCTGGGAATCAGAGGTCTGCTCCAAAGCTGCAGTGAGTCCAGACAAGGAAATGATCTGCACTGATGCCCAGAAGCTTTGTGAGTCGGATCCAGGCCCCGATGAAGAAGGTTCTGAGCATAATGTACACCCTCATTCCCAAACTATAAATCCTCCTGGTGGAGACAATGGAGAACATGCTGATGAGACTCCGATACCTGATTGGAACGTCAACTTTACTATTCGGTCAGGGCAGGAAGAGGTTGGCTCGGAGGAGTCTGGACGAGGGGAATGAAAACACACAGGGTGATAATGAGGTTGGAGACCCCACTTACTGTCAAACCACAGTCAGCCAGTCGATGAGGTCAGCAGAGGAGTTGGAGGAGGATGCTACTGACGACGAGGTTAGGTTGCGTCTTCCTGGACAGAGACAAAGTACTGGAAGCACGTCAACAACTGAATTCTCAGCCATAACTCTGCCTCTGAGCAGAAGTCATGGTGGCTCTGCAGGTCGCATGGGCTGTAAGCCTTGCCTAGCCTGGTGCTTTTTTTACATCGCAAAAGATCACCCAAGTCACGTCATCTGTAAGATTTGTCACCAATCTCTAAGTAGAGGCCAAAAACTCACTACTTTGAGTACTTCGTCCATGAACTGTCACATGGATATGAAGTGATAGTGTGAGGGTGTATTGATGAGCTTTATCCACTGTGAATGCAACATGCTTATTTGCCGTTCATTGTATGCATTGTTGCAGACTACCCACAAGGGGCGGCTGTTTTTTTGCATCTGCCTTTGACTGTTTGGTCACTATAGCAATAGCAAAACGGTCTTCGGCTGTGGACTTGGAGACCGGACTAGGTGTTGTCTGTGAACTTAAGAAAACGCTAAAGGTGTGCGTTACAGCAAGTAGCCACCGCGGAAACACTATGGTGGATTGTGAGGAGACTCGTGTTGGAGTTTGGTGAGGAGGACCATAATGCATGTGAGCAGCATCCTGTGCCGGAGACCGACATTCTCCCGGTGCTGTCTATACTGTTTACCGTGAAAGGATTGTAAACTCTGTATTTATGGCAACTGGACACCACAGTACCCGGGTACGGTAGGCTGGGCCCAGACAGTAATGCGTGCACGCAACACTTTTGTTAACAAAACACATCTGTTCTGCTTAGGCAGACTATATAGACAATAAGATTTGCTGCTTCTGCTCTGTCAATTTGTCAGTTACAGTTAAAATTCTAGAGGGACAGCAACACATGTTTGCACTGACTGTTGCTTTACAAGATTTCCAGGACTGTGTTGCTGAGCTGTGTGGTTTGACTCACCACTGTTATCATCTGCCTTATCTGTGAGGCTTCAGCTAACAAGGGTATTCAGGGGGGTTAATGGGTTTTGTCTATGTTTAGGTAGATAAGTTGTAAGCTCTTGTGATGCGCCACTGGTAAGTCGTGTTCACACACACACACACACACACACAATTACCAGGTAGGCGGCAACAGTTTAGACAGTCCCTTGGTTAGGCAAAGGTTGGTGAGAAGGGGCTATAAATTGCCATTACGAGTGTTGCAGCATAGGGGTGTAGGCTTTTGGACTTGTGAATAGATTGTTCTATTCTTTCAGTTTTATGCATGGTCCTTATTGTTTGTTTTGGGAGAGTTAAACAATCATTTATCAACCCAACTGCCTAGAGTCCTTTTCCTGTTGCGTGGTTTTGCTGTATACTGGGGAGCCCACCCTATACACTACTTTAAATGAAGCATAAGTCTATGTGGAAGGGTCACTATGCTACAATGCGGCCTAGCGGGGCGGTGCAACCACCGTCTGCCCCATCAATGGCATCTGTGTGCTCTTCATCCTCTGTGACTGTGGGGACAGCAGTCACATATGCTTTTTGACGCTGACCTTCCACCCCTGTACCCGCAACAAGCAGTGTCATTGGCAGGTCATCAGTTGTTTTTGAAGTGGAAACAGCTGCTGGTGTTGAGCTGTCTCAGACATTGAGAGAACCACCTTTTGGATGAAGGCAACATTATATCCACGCCTGTACCTTCGTCACAGATTGATGGACTACCTGCAGTTAAAAATTGCGTTGCAGAAATGGAGAGGTGGTGTACAATACAGAGTTGGTCTAGCTTTATTGACAGCTGAAGAACCAACACTGAATATCACAGACAATGAAACTATGCCCCTTAAAGTGTCAGCACTTTTTGAAATTAAAATTGCGTAGCAAAAATGGACAGGTGTGTAGAATGCACAGTTGGTGTACCTTGCTTGACAACAGAGGAACCCTAAGTTAGTATCCCAGACAATTTTAGTATGCCCCTAAAAGTGGCAGCAATTTTTGCAATTAAAATTGCAAAGCAAAAATGGAGAGGTGTGTAGAATGCACAGGTGCTGTAGCTAGCTTGTCAGCAGAGGAAGCCTCAATTTCTATCCCTGCCAATGAAACAATGCCCCAAGGAATTGCCTGAGCTGATTTAGCCAGACGCTGTGATATAAACCCCTGCACAGCGCTGGCACAAACCTGCCTAGCAAAAATTGCTATGAACGGCTGTAATGTAGCCCTGAAAAGAACTGAAATTACAAGTAGTCCCTAATCCCTTAAGCGATGCGTAGATTGCACTGTATGTCTATAGCGCACACAGCAGCAGCGGGAGCGGTGACTGACACCCACCCGCAGCAGAGAGATAATGGTGGCGACGGGGAAAATGACCAGGTCTTATAGGGCAAAGATATGTGACATGCACAGCCAATGACGCATGCCCTTGCTTGTTTGGCAAAAATCCTCTTTGCTGTGTGTGTGTCTGTGATTGGCTGACAGCCTGGCCCGCCCCACTGTACGCACGGTTAGGAAAAAAAAAATGGTGATCACCTTTCTTTCAGCACTCAGCAGCAGCACTGATCTAAACCCTGCCCCCCCCCCGCACACTATACGCTGAATTTTGATAATATCATGATTCACAGTGACTCACAGTAATACAGTGAAAAGCCAGCTAGTAACTAGCTACGCTTTATGGTGATCGAACCATTATCGAATGTAACTCGAACTGCCGAATTTGAAGCAAATCGTTTGAGTTCGTCGAACACCGCCCCAAATCATTTGAATTTGAAATTGGCGAACCGTTTGAATCGAACATCGCTCAACTCTACACAACAGTTAGAGAGTTCTCCAGCAGGAGAGGAAGGGAGCAGTCGCATCTTACAGGTGCTCCGGTGGGAAGGAGGAGAGAGCTCACACGGTTGCCATGGGGAGAGTGAACCTGCTCCCCACGGAGTCAGTGCCACACAGGGCGGCAGGACCCTAGGGAATATCATACTTCACGTTGGATTTCCAGAATCTGTCCGGTCGGGGAAAGTTTCAAGCTTCCTTGCCCACACAGCACCCGACAGCACAGTGCCATATAGGATCCGGGGCCTCGCTTCAAGCCGGACCCCACATCGGAACTGCGGCACCTGCAGATAGGGACAAGAGTGCATCTTGTGAAACCCAGGGTCCCCTCGTAGCTTCAAGCCAGGGGATCCACAGACAGCCGTTACAAGGAGAAACCAACCAAACACCAAACCGGACTAATCTCTAAAGGGATTCAGGTTAGACTGAGCCCATCATAGCACATGACCGATATTATCTGAGTGAGCGGCATTGTACAAAAGTGAGTAAACAACGTGGAACCACAGCTATAGACTCTGACTCCTTATTAACCGTACTGCTGCTCCCTGCTGCCATTACTAGTCCCCTCATCATCCTCCCTGGGGCCCGTTCTACCTGTGGAGAGCAATCCCATCCCTGGCTGCTACTACCATCTGCTCCAGAGGACAGTGACAGCAGCGGTGGCCCATTCCCTGGCCGCATACCCCAGGTGGCGTCACGACAACCACCTCACAAGTACACCCATCATCTTTCCCTGCCATCTTCTGTACACCACGGGGCAACGGAAGCGGGCTAGGCCGCCCGTGACCGTCCCAGTCGACGGCCCGGCGATGAGTAGGTTAATCCGCCTGCCCCATGGGGTGCTACATATGCTTATGTGTGACCACTGTTACTCAGGATATGTTTTTTTGAGGAGTGTAGAAAAGCACAGTGTACATTGCTTTACTGCATATTTGAAAGCGTATATCTGGCTTAAAGATTGTAATACGTACCCATGTATGACACCTGAGAAGTGCAAGAGCTCAGAGGAACCGGTCCAAGTGCTGTCAGTTTTTTCCACAGGCCGTACTCACAGACAATATGGCTGAGTGAATACAGCCTATGAAGCAGCTGAACATAAACCTGTCACAAGGTTTTTCCTAATATAAAGTACGGCCACTACCTTTAAATCCGCTTTTACAGCATTATAGTAAGCTGCGTGTATGACCCCAAGCATAGCACAAATAAGGGATTTTTTTTTTTTTATATCCACAGCTGGCGACCAAGTCCGATGGGGACCTTTGGTCTTGATCTGGAGCCTTTTTTCTTCCTACAATAGCCATTGCCTTTCCCTGCGTTGTGTAGCGGATGTGTCCTACGTCATCCACATGTGTTTCCCGACCTCGCTCCTGCACAGGCATACTTCTCTTTGATGTGGCAAGGGCTGGGTAAGGCTAAAGAGTGCTGATTACCCAGAAAAAAAGCCGCCACATGCACACTGCAATACTTTCCTCAGCCTAATGGCGATGGCGATTGTAAGAAGAAGCTGCACTGGATCAAGACCAGAGATGCCCATCGGACCGGACCGCAATGGCGGTGGGTATAATAAAAGCTCTTTTTCTGTACTATGCAGAGGGGCTTGGGGAAATACATGCAGCTTACTAGATTACTGTAAAAGAAGTCTTAAAGGCGGTGGCTGTACTTTATATATCAGTAAAACCTAATGACAGATTCCTATTAAGAATGGGTTGCTATTCATGGGCCACTCCTGTGTACTTTCCCCCCAGGCCAAAATCTGGCAGCCAGCCGCTGGCATGCAGTAATTGTTCTGAATGTAAATGTAAATAAAGGGTGGGCCATAAGTATGGATACACCCTGATGATATCACCTTACCGTTTGTGGCTTATTAGTACATGGGAGGGGCAAAACATTTGAGGCCGGGTCATGCCCATGGTGGCCATCTGCAAAGCAGCCATTTTTAATTCAACTTTATTTTTTTTTATCAGAGTGTATCCATCCATACTTATGGCCCACCTTATACATGGTCAGAACATTCTCTTTTTCTGACTCAAAAGGTTTGAAGAGATATAGAATTGTGCATAATCTTACTTGCAATGCCACGTCAGTCATCTACTTAGCAACCTGTCCCTGCAACCTTGCATATGCAGGCATAACGACTCAATAGCTAAAAGTCTGTGCCCTTGAACATGTTAAAAATATAAAAGCAGTGATAAATGACATCCAATTCCACTACATTTTCATGACTTCCATCATTGTAATCTCAAAAGTTTCCATATTGGAGGAACAGACGACATAAGGCTAGGTTCACACACTGCGTTTTTTTGACGCTGCGTTTTTGTGCGTTTTTTGCGGCAAAAACGCACAAAAACGCACCCGCGGCAAAAAAACGCGGCAAAACACGCACGTGTTTTGCTGCGATTTGGTGCTTTTTTTTGCTGCGTTTTGCTGCGTTTTTGCTCACTGCGTCTTTATGCGTTTTTTATCAGTGAACAAAAAAAAAAGGTCTGATGTCATTTCCTTCTTCAATGTGTTCTTCATTCTCCACTAGTGTATGCAGAAGAGCAGACAGCTGCAGAACTACAAGGCTCAGCATGCTCCATCCAATAGTGTATGCAGGAGAGCAGACAGCAGCTGCAGAACTACAAGGCTCAGCATGCTCCATCCAGGACTGTATGCTTGAGGGAGAGTCAGGGGGAGCAGACCTACAAGGCTCAGCATCCTCCATCCAATAGTGTATGCAGGAGAGCAGACAGCAGCTGTCGAACTACAAGGCTCAGCATCCTCCATCCAATAGTGTATGCAGGAGAGCAGACAGCAGCTGTCGAACTACAAGGCTCAGCATCCTCCTTCCAGGACTGTATGCAGGATTTCTTTGCCCCCCCCAAACAAAAAAAATAACGTGGGCTTCGCCATATTTTTGTATGCTAGCCGGGTACAGCAGGCAGGTACGGGCTGCCCCCAACCCCCAGCTGCCTATTTGTACCCGGCTGGGAACCAAAAATATAGGGAAACCCTTTTTTTTTTAATTATTTCATGAATTTCATGAAATAATTTTAAAAAAAAAATGACGTGAGCTTCGCCCAATTTTTGAGTCCAGCCGGGTACAACTAGGCAGCTGGGGATTGGAATCCACAGTGCAGGGTGCCCATGCTTTCTGGGCACCCCCGCTGTGAATTGCAGTCCCGCAGCCACCCCATAAAATGGCGCTTTCATAGAAGCGCCATCTTCTGGCGCTGTATCCAACTCTTCCAGCTGCCCTGATGCCGTGTGGCTCGCTGGGTAATAATGGGGTTAGGGCTAGCTGTATAGCTGGCCCTAAGCCCGAAATTCATGGTGTCATGCCAATATTAGACATGGCCACCATGAATTTCTAGTAAAGATAAAAAAAAAACACAACACACAGAAAAATATTTTTATTAGAAATAAAACACAACACAATTAGTGACTCCATCTTTATTGAAATAATGAACCCCCCTCCGCAGTAATCCTGGGTCAAGGGTCTCGCGCCGTCCAATCCGGATCCAATATCATCTGATCGGTTTGCTGGAAGGCAAAGCGATCAGATGATGTGTCAGGTTCTAGGGGCTGAAGCACATCACACAGCAGCTGATTGTATAAAAGCCGTTTATGCAATCAGCAGATGCATCGGTGCAAAAAAAAAAAAAAAAAAATACTCACTTATGTGCTGATTACCGGCAGCTCCTGGAGCGATGGGGCGGGAGTCTGATCCTGTCCGATCGCTGCAGCAGCTGCCGGTAATCAGGGATGAAGTCTCCTGACGCATCCGCTGATAGCTTAAACCGGCTGGGCGCCCGCGTCACCGCGATACTTACGATTACCTGATGCGTCAGGTGACTGCATCAGGTGATCCATCGCCAGGTCCTGCATCTATCGGAGATGTCCCGGCTGTCTGCACACAGCCGGAGCGGTGATACCGTGAGAGGAGATGGGAGCGGGCATGGCACCGGGAGGCTGCAAGCAGGTGAGTATAACTTTTTTTTTTTTTTTTCTACTGTTCACTTTTGTTTTCGCAGCCGCTTCCACCTCCCGCCCAGACATGGCGCCGCACGGCAGCATACATGCACAGGACTGGAGGTGGACGCGACGATGACGGTACCGGGAGGATTCACGCTTCTGTGTTTACTGACAGAAGGAATCCTCTTCCTGTACATGTCACTTTACTACCCACCTCCTGCGTTTATAGCTGCGTTTTTGGTCTTGGAAACGCACCAAAACGCAGCTATTTGCGTTTCTCATTGCGTCTTTCAACATCCCATTGCACTCAATGGATGAAAAGCGCAGTGAAAAACGCGAGAATAATTAACATGCTGCGTTTTTGTGGCACCACAAAAACGCAGCTGAAAAAAAACGCTGTGTGCAGACAGCAAAAATGAAAACTCATAGACTTTGCTGGGGAAGCAAAGTCATGCAGTTTTCTGAGCAAAAACGCACCCGAAAACTGCGCAAAAACGCCGCGAAAAACGCACTGTGTGAACTTACCCTAAATGTTTATATCTGTGGAGGAGACATTAAAAAAAACCTTTTCTAAAGATAGAAACTAAATAGATCATGCTGTTAGATCTAAAATTCTCGAATAAACTCATTGAGTACATTAGTTATAATTAGTGATGAGCGATTTTTGTTACTCGCACAGAAAGCATGGGCACCCTGCACTGTGGATTCCAATCCCCAGCTGCCTAGTTGTACCCGGCTGGACTCAAAAATTGGGCGAAGCTCACGTCATTTTTTTTTTAAAATTATTTCATGAAATTCATGAAATAATTAAAAAAAAAAGGGTTTCCCTATATTTTTGGTTCCCAGCCGGGTACAAATAGGCAGCTGGGGGTTGGGGGCAGCCCGTACCTGCCTGCTGTACCCGGCTAGCATACAAAAATATGGCGAAGCCCACGTTATTTTTTTTGTTTGGGGGGGGGCAAAGAAATCCTGCATACAGTCCTGGAAGGAGGATGCTGAGCCTTGTAGTTCGACAGCTGCTGTCTGCTCTCCTGCATACACTATTGGATGGAGGATGCTGAGCCTTGTAGTTCGACAGCTGCTGTCTGCTCTCCTGCATACACTATTGGATGGAGGATGCTGAGCCTTGTAGGTCTGCTCCCCCTGACTCTCCCTCAAGCATACAGTCCTGGATGGAGCATGCTGAGCCTTGTAGTTCTGCAGCTGCTGTCTGCTCTCCTGCATACACTATTGGATGGAGCATGCTGAGCCTTGTAGTTCTGCAGCTGTCTGCTCTTCTGCATACACTAGTGGAGAATGAAGAACACATTGAAGAAGGAAATGACATCAGACCTTTTTTTTTTGTTCACTGATAAAAAACGCATAAAGACGCAGTGAGCAAAAACGCAGCAAAACGCAGCAAAAAAACGCACCAAATCGCAGCAAAACACGTGCGTGTTTTGCCGCGTTTTTTTGCCGCGGGTGCGTTTTTGTGCGTTTTTGCCGCAAAAAACGCACAAAAACGCAGCGTCAAAAAAACGCAGTGTGTGAACCTAGCCTTATGTCGTCTGTTCCTCCAATATGGAAACTTTTGAGATTACAATGATGGAAGTCATGAAAATGTAGTGGAATTGGATGTCATTTATCACTGCTTTTATATTTTTAACATGTTCAAGGGCACAGACTTTTAGCTATTGAGTCGTTATGCCTGCATATGCAAGGTTGCAGGGACAGGTTGCTAAGTAGATGACTGACGTGGCATTGCAAGTAAGATTATGCACAATTCTATATCTCTTCAAACCTTTTGAGTCAGAAAAAGAGAATGTTCTGACCATGTATAAGGTGGGCCATAAGTATGGATGGATACACTCTGATAAAAAAAAATAAAGTTGAATTAAAAATGGCTGCTTTGCAGATGGCCACCATGGGCATGACCCGGCCTCAAATGTTTTGCCCCTCCCATGTACTAATAAGCCACAAACGGTAAGGTGATATCATCAGGGTGTATCCATACTTATGGCCCACCCTTTATTTACATTTACATTCAGAACAATTACTGCATGCCAGCGGCTGGCTGCCAGATTTTGGCCTGGGGGGAAAGTACACAGGAGTGGCCCATGAATAGCAACCCATTCTTAATAGGAATCTGTCATTAGGTTTTACTGATATATAAAGTACAGCCACCGCCTTTAAGACTTCTTTTACAGTAATCTAGTAAGCTGCATGTATTTCCCCAAGCCCCTCTGCATAGTACAGAAAAAGAGCTTTTATTATACCCACCGCCATTGCGGTCCGGTCCGATGGGCATCTCTGGTCTTGATCCAGTGCAGCTTCTTCTTACAATCGCCATCGCCATTAGGCTGAGGAAAGTATTGCAGTGTGCATGTGGCGGCTTTTTTTCTGGGTAATCAGCACTCTTTAGCCTTACCCAGCCCTTGCCACATCAAAGAGAAGTATGCCTGTGCAGGAGCGAGGTCGGGAAACACATGTGGATGACGTAGGACACATCCGCTACACAACGCAGGGAAAGGCAATGGCTATTGTAGGAAGAAAAAAGGCTCCAGATCAAGACCAAAGGTCCCCATCGGACTTGGTCGCCAGCTGTGGATATAAAAAAAAAAAAAATCCCTTATTTGTGCTATGCTTGGGGTCATACACGCAGCTTACTATAATGCTGTAAAAGCGGATTTAAAGGTAGTGGCCGTACTTTATATTAGGAAAAACCTTGTGACAGGTTTATGTTCAGCTGCTTCATAGGCTGTATTCACTCAGCCATATTGTCTGTGAGTACGGCCTGTGGAAAAAACTGACAGCACTTGGACCGGTTCCTCTGAGCTCTTGCACTTCTCAGGTGTCATACATGGGTACGTATTACAATCTTTAAGCCAGATATACGCTTTCAAATATGCAGTAAAGCAATGTACACTGTGCTTTTCTACACTCCTCAAAAAAACATATCCTGAGTAACAGTGGTCACACATAAGCATATGTAGCACCCCATGGGGCAGGCGGATTAACCTACTCATCGCCGGGCCGTCGACTGGGACGGTCACGGGCGGCCTAGCCCGCTTCCGTTGCCCCGTGGTGTACAGAAGATGGCAGGGAAAGATGATGGGTGTACTTGTGAGGTGGTTGTCGTGACGCCACCTGGGGTATGCGGCCAGGGAATGGGCCACCGCTGCTGTCACTGTCCTCTGGAGCAGATGGTAGTAGCAGCCAGGGATGGGATTGCTCTCCACAGGTAGAACGGGCCCCAGGGAGGATGATGAGGGGACTAGTAATGGCAGCAGGGAGCAGCAGTACGGTTAATAAGGAGTCAGAGTCTATAGCTGTGGTTCCACGTTGTTTACTCACTTTTGTACAATGCCGCTCACTCAGATAATATCGGTCATGTGCTATGATGGGCTCAGTCTAACCTGAATCCCTTTAGAGATTAGTCCGGTTTGGTGTTTGGTTGGTTTCTCCTTGTAACGGCTGTCTGTGGATCCCCTGGCTTGAAGCTACGAGGGGACCCTGGGTTTCACAAGATGCACTCTTGTCCCTATCTGCAGGTGCCGCAGTTCCGATGTGGGGTCCGGCTTGAAGCGAGGCCCCGGATCCTATATGGCACTGTGCTGTCGGGTGCTGTGTGGGCAAGGAAGCTTGAAACTTTCCCCGACCGGACAGATTCTGGAAATCCAACGTGAAGTATGATATTCCCTAGGGTCCTGCCGCCCTGTGTGGCACTGACTCCGTGGGGAGCAGGTTCACTCTCCCCATGGCAACCGTGTGAGCTCTCTCCTCCTTCCCACCGGAGCACCTGTAAGATGCGACTGCTCCCTTCCTCTCCTGCTGGAGAACTCTCTAACTGTTGTGTAGAGTTGAGCGATGTTCGATTCAAACGGTTCGCCAATTTCAAATTCAAATGATTTGGGGCGGTGTTCGACGAACTCAAACGATTTGCTTCAAATTCGGCAGTTCGAGTTACATTCGATAATGGTTCGATCACCATAAAGCGTAGCTAGTTACTAGCTGGCTTTTCACTGTATTACTGTGAGTCACTGTGAATCATGATACTATCAAAATTCAGCGTATAGTGTGCGGGGGGGGGGCAGGGTTTAGATCAGTGCTGCTGCTGAGTGCTGAAAGAAAGGTGATCACCATTTTTTTTTTCCTAACCGTGCGTACAGTGGGGCGGGCCAGGCTGTCAGCCAATCACAGACACACACACAGCAAAGAGGATTTTTGCCAAACAAGCAAGGGCATGCGTCATTGGCTGTGCATGTCACATATCTTTGCCCTATAAGACCTGGTCATTTTCCCCGTCGCCACCATTATCTCTCTGCTGCGGGTGGGTGTCAGTCACCGCTCCCGCTGCTGCTGTGTGCGCTATAGACATACAGTGCAATCTACGCATCGCTTAAGGGATTAGGGACTACTTGTAATTTCAGTCCTTTTCAGGGCTACATTACAGCCGTTCATAGCAATTTTTGCTAGGCAGGTTTGTGCCAGCGCTGTGCAGGGGTTTATATCACAGCGTCTGGCTAAATCAGCTCAGGCAATTCCTTGGGGCATTGTTTCATTGGCAGGGATAGAAATTGAGGCTTCCTCTGCTGACAAGCTAGCTACAGCACCTGTGCATTCTACACACCTCTCCATTTTTGCTTTGCAATTTTAATTGCAAAAATTGCTGCCACTTTTAGGGGCATACTAAAATTGTCTGGGATACTAACTTAGGGTTCCTCTGTTGTCAAGCAAGGTACACCAACTGTGCATTCTACACACCTGTCCATTTTTGCTACGCAATTTTAATTTCAAAAAGTGCTGACACTTTAAGGGGCATAGTTTCATTGTCTGTGATATTCAGTGTTGGTTCTTCAGCTGTCAATAAAGCTAGACCAACTCTGTATTGTACACCACCTCTCCATTTCTGCAACGCAATTTTTAACTGCAGGTAGTCCATCAATCTGTGACGAAGGTACAGGCGTGGATATAATGTTGCCTTCATCCAAAAGGTGGTTCTCTCAATGTCTGAGACAGCTCAACACCAGCAGCTGTTTCCACTTCAAAAACAACTGATGACCTGCCAATGACACTGCTTGTTGCGGGTACAGGGGTGGAAGGTCAGCGTCAAAAAGCATATGTGACTGCTGTCCCCACAGTCACAGAGGATGAAGAGCACACAGATGCCATTGATGGGGCAGACGGTGGTTGCACCGCCCCGCTAGGCCGCATTGTAGCATAGTGACCCTTCCACATAGACTTATGCTTCATTTAAAGTAGTGTATAGGGTGGGCTCCCCAGTATACAGCAAAACCACGCAACAGGAAAAGGACTCTAGGCAGTTGGGTTGATAAATGATTGTTTAACTCTCCCAAAACAAACAATAAGGACCATGCATAAAACTGAAAGAATAGAACAATCTATTCACAAGTCCAAAAGCCTACACCCCTATGCTGCAACACTCGTAATGGCAATTTATAGCCCCTTCTCACCAACCTTTGCCTAACCAAGGGACTGTCTAAACTGTTGCCGCCTACCTGGTAATTGTGTGTGTGTGTGTGTGTGTGTGAACACGACTTACCAGTGGCGCATCACAAGAGCTTACAACTTATCTACCTAAACATAGACAAAACCCATTAACCCCCCTGAATACCCTTGTTAGCTGAAGCCTCACAGATAAGGCAGATGATAACAGTGGTGAGTCAAACCACACAGCTCAGCAACACAGTCCTGGAAATCTTGTAAAGCAACAGTCAGTGCAAACATGTGTTGCTGTCCCTCTAGAATTTTAACTGTAACTGACAAATTGACAGAGCAGAAGCAGCAAATCTTATTGTCTATATAGTCTGCCTAAGCAGAACAGATGTGTTTTGTTAACAAAAGTGTTGCGTGCACGCATTACTGTCTGGGCCCAGCCTACCGTACCCGGGTACTGTGGTGTCCAGTTGCCATAAATACAGAGTTTACAATCCTTTCACGGTAAACAGTATAGACAGCACCGGGAGAATGTCGGTCTCCGGCACAGGATGCTGCTCACATGCATTATGGTCCTCCTCACCAAACTCCAACACGAGTCTCCTCACAATCCACCATAGTGTTTCCGCGGTGGCTACTTGCTGTAACGCACACCTTTAGCGTTTTCTTAAGTTCACAGACAACACCTAGTCCGGTCTCCAAGTCCACAGCCGAAGACCGTTTTGCTATTGCTATAGTGACCAAACAGTCAAAGGCAGATGCAAAAAAACAGCCGCCCCTTGTGGGTAGTCTGCAACAATGCATACAATGAACGGCAAATAAGCATGTTGCATTCACAGTGGATAAAGCTCATCAATACACCCTCACACTATCACTTCATATCCATGTGACAGTTCATGGACGAAGTACTCAAAGTAGTGAGTTTTTGGCCTCTACTTAGAGATTGGTGACAAATCTTACAGATGACGTGACTTGGGTGATCTTTTGCGATGTAAAAAAAGCACCAGGCTAGGCAAGGCTTACAGCCCATGCGACCTGCAGAGCCACCATGACTTCTGCTCAGAGGCAGAGTTATGGCTGAGAATTCAGTTGTTGACGTGCTTCCAGTACTTTGTCTCTGTCCAGGAAGACGCAACCTAACCTCGTCGTCAGTAGCATCCTCCTCCAACTCCTCTGCTGACCTCATCGACTGGCTGACTGTGGTTTGACAGTAAGTGGGGTCTCCAACCTCATTATCACCCTGTGTGTTTTCATTCCCCTCGTCCAGACTCCTCCGAGCCAACCTCTTCCTGCCCTGACCGAATAGTAAAGTTGACGTTCCAATCAGGTATCGGAGTCTCATCAGCATGTTCTCCATTGTCTCCACCAGGAGGATTTATAGTTTGGGAATGAGGGTGTACATTATGCTCAGAACCTTCTTCATCGGGGCCTGGATCCGACTCACAAAGCTTCTGGGCATCAGTGCAGATCATTTCCTTGTCTGGACTCACTGCAGCTTTGGAGCAGACCTCTGATTCCCAGGCTATAGTGTGACTGGACAGCTCTGCAGACTCAACCATCTCTGTCACCCCCATACTCAGCAGGGCTGGTGGAAACTTGAGAGCTGTTAGGAAGCAAGTGCGATTGGGTTGACACCACAGAGGAATGGAGTATTTTGGATATTGAAGTTGAGGTGGAGAGGCCACTTGATGGAGCACTTGAGATCCATTGAAGCACCTGCTCTTTTGGTGCCTCATCTACATTTGGTAGCGATGGTCGTGTCCGTAAGAAAGGGATCATATCAGATTATCCATGGGAAGAAATACACCTCTTATTTTGGCTGGTAGTTGGTATTACGAATCGGTGCCGCCGTTGACGCAAGCAGCCTGCTGCGGTTCCAGTTGCGCCCAAGCGTCAGCTGCCATTTTTGGCCATGCCTTTGGTCGTCCAGCTGGCTGCTTCCTCCTCCACGTCTAAGTGTGGAGAGACGGCTAGTGCGGATGCGTGTGCCGATTTACCCCAGACACAGCCTAAGTCCAGTGTTTCGCCTAGTGAGCATGCTTAGCATGACTGTGCCATTCCTGATCCTAAGTCCTCAGTTCGTGCTACAGAGCATGCTCCCACACTTAATGAGAAAAGCCTCTTTGCACAGGTACTTGGACTCCGTGCCGTGTCTAAGTCCTGTGTTGTGTCTACAGAGCATGCAGAAGCTGATAGTCTGTTTTCTGAGACTGTTGTTCAGGCTCCTGAGCATGCTCAGGCACTTAGTGCATCAGAGGCTAGGTACATTAAGGAACTCACTGGCCATGTCCATGAGGTGGCAGTCCATGCTAGTCCAGAGGACATCAGGTGTCCTGATGATGTGGCCACTCCGGACTGGCTCGCAGAGGCCCGCCCCTATGATTTTGCACCTCATCATTGTTCGTCAGACGATGACTGGTGAGGTGTTTGGGGCGTGGCTGACATGAAGTCATCATTGAAGTGGCGGTTCCGGATAAGCTGCTGGTTATGTCACTGATGACGTGGCACTCTGCTATTGGCTCCTGGAGGTGCCTTGTGGTCCACCCTGCGTTGGGGCGGACCCAGGTTATAAAAGGGGCTGTAGACAACAAGGAGGTGCGCATTCTTCTATTATGCTGAGACAGAGCACACGTCCATGTGTTGAACCCATTGCGGCTTTAGGCCAGAGGTAGGCAGGGATAGGGCGTCGGTGCAGGACGCCACCACACTTGGTAACGCAGAACGGTTACGACCAGCTCCTGTCCTACCAATCCTGCTAGTGCAGCTCAGTGGCATTAACTGGGCTGCTGCTGCGCCTGCTGTCCAGAGGTGTGCCCCCTACGCACACAGACAACGTACCCAATAGCCCCTGTGTTGTTAACAGGGAGTTCCTGGGCTGGGTGTGTGGACCCTGTGACGCTAACAGGGTTCACAGTCTCCAGAACCGAGTGTCGTCTAACTCAGTTCAGGCTACTATTAGTTTGAGAGCCACCCAGCTCTGTATCCTCCGCCTAACCTTCGGGTTGCCAGCATCTCCTTCTCCATCTGGGAGCACGGTGGACCCCGACTGGCAATTGGGATATATACCACCTTATCCAAATCTGTTAGTCCCCCCGTAACAGATGGTGTTTCTTCAGAAGATGTTACTGTTGCTTAACCACCAAACCCACGGACACAAACTTTTTTCCCCTTTCCAACACACGTGTTCCCCTTTCCACCAGCATCTGTCCTTTTTCCACCTTTTTGACCAAATTTGCAACTCTGCAGGGACACCCTACTCAACGCCGTCTCAGCACAGCAGCCAGCCCTCGGTCCCTTAGATGTGGACAAGTAAAATACCATTTCCTCTTAGCCATGACAAAGCGTTGAGATTCACTCTGTGCAGCACTGGTGTTTAATGTAAAAGCAGATCAAAGATTGAGTACCAGCTTCTGCGGATACTCCTGCATACGTGCGTCCCTTTCTATGGAAGGGCTTATTTCGCCAAATTTTGTCTTGTACCGGGGATCTAACAGTGTGGCAACCAGTAGTCAGCATTACTTCGAATTGTGACAATCCGAGGGTCATCTTGTAGTGTAATGTAGTGAAACCGGGACTGACCTCCTCAGGAGGTAATGGCAGATACTATAACAGCTTTTAAAAAAGGGCTGGATGATTTCCTCAGTACACACAACATTGTTGGTTATAAGTGACTTAATGTAACTTAAATGTAGAATTGGTGGAGGAAGGTTAAAGAAGTTGTCCAGTTACCAAAACTGATTTTTTTTTTTCTGATAAATCTTGCTAATATGTGCCCCTCAACACATCTATTATGTTTTTTTCCGCAAAATTACCTTTTATTGTGCACTAGCAGCACATGCTCCTTGCTGGCTCCAGCTCTGATGGGGTTAATCTCTCCTCTGACTTCCTGGGTTCAGTTACTACAATTTCCATAATCCTTTGCAGTAACTAGCAATCTATCTCCCAACCCTCTCTGACTGTTCCCTCCCCTCAGATCTCCACCACAACAGTTCCCTCCCCTCCTTCCTGTGTGCACTGCCTAATCATGGTAATAGAGCTTTTATCATTTGGTCTTTCTGATCTATTTCATAGTATCTATTTCAGGATATATTTATAAGCTATATATATATATATATATATATATATATATATATATATATAGAGAGAGAGAGAGAGAGAGAGAGAGAGAGAGAGAGAGAGAGAGAGAGAGTTATCTAACTCCACACATGTTTCTCTATGGCTATATATGCTTGTGTATATGTGTGTTTATATATAATGTATATACACACACACAAATATAGACAGTACATGTGTGTGTAGCTATATCTTTCTACATATACTTGTATGCGTGCTTATCATATTATATATGTGTGTGTTTTTTACATGATGGGTTGTGTCAGCCAGAAGATGCACCTGTCCTGGAAGAATATTTTAGTAGCCCCTCATACTACATAATTCCTCCTGTTTTGGAGGTATAAGTGGCCCCCTCACCTTTTGTACCCCTGTGCGTGGAATGTGATCCCTGATATACACACAAGAATTTTTTTTCCTTATACATACTCAAGGAACACGTATACAGTCTCAAGGAACACAATACTTTTTCCGGTGTGTGGCCATGAAAATCTCAGTGGCGAACATGGCCGTGTATCAGATCCCTACAATCACATAATGATGTATTATACTAAGGATACACCATCAATATAACAATATTGCTCTAAACATTTATTGTTACAGAATCTAATCTCCAATCCTCTAATGATTGCAGGGATTATCACAACTTGAGCCACTCTGGGACTTGTTGTGCAGTTGAGAGTGGAGAAAGTGTGTCCCATGCATCACAAGTAACAGTGTGGATTTCGGCTAAGTTCACACACTGCGTCGTTTTATTTAAGCGGCGTTTTTGTGAGTTTTTTTGCGTCAAAAAACGCACAAAAAAGCATCCGTGGCAAACAACAGACGCGTTTTTATCGTGTTTTGGTGCGTTTTTTGCTCTCTGTGTTTTTATGCTTTTTTTTATCAGAGAAAGATTGTTGAAAGAAAAAAAAAATAAAAAAGGTCTGAAGTAATTTCCTTCTTCAATATGTTCTTCATTCTCCACTAGTGTATGCAGGAGAGCATACAGCTGCAGAACTACAGGGCTCAGCATGCTCTATCCAGGACTGTATGCTGGAGGGAGAGGCAGGGGGAGCAGAACTACAAGGCTCAGCATCCTCCATTCACTAGTGTATGCAGGAGAGCAGACAGCAGCTGCAGAACTACAAGGCTCAGCATCCTCCATCCAATAGTGTATGCAGGAGAGCAGACAGCAGCTGCAGAACTACAAGGCTCAGCATCCTCCATCCAATAGTGTATGCAGGAGATCAGACAGCAGCTGCAGAACTACAAGGCTCAGCATCCTCCATTCACTAGTGTATGCAGGAGAGCAGACAGCAGCTGCAGAACTACAAGGCTCAGCATCCTCCATTCACTAGTGTATGCAGGAGAGAAGACAGCAGCTGCAGAACTACAAGGCTCAGCATACTCCATCCCGGACTGTATGCAGTTTTTTGCCAAAAAAGAAAAAAAAAATGACATGGGCTTCGCCATATTTTTGTATGCTAGCCGGGTACAGCAGGCAGGTACGGGCTGCCCCCAACCCCCAGCTGCCTATTTGTACCCGGCTGGGAACCAAAAATATAGAGAAGCCCTTTTTTTTTTTATTTCATGAAATAATTAAAAAAAAAAAAATGACGTGAGCTTCGCCTAATTTTTGTGTCCAGCCGGGCACAACTAGGCAGCTGGGGATTGGAATCCACAGTGCAGGGTGCCCAAGCTTTCTGGGCACCCCCACTGCGAATTGCAGTCCGCAGCCACCCCAGAAAATGGCGCTTTCATAGAAGCGCCATCTTCTGGCGCTGTATCCAACTCTTCCAGCTGCCCTGATGCCGGGTGGCTAGCTGGGTAATAATGGAGTTAGGGCTAGCTGTATATTATCAGCTAGCCCTAAGCCCGAAATTCATGGTGTCACGCCAATATTAGACATGGCCACCATGAATTTCTAGTAATGATAAAAAAAAAAAAAAACAACACACAGAAAAATATTTTTATTAGAAATAAAACACAACACAATTAGAGACTCCATCTTTATTGAAATAAAGCACCCCACTCCGCAGTAATCCGGGGTAAGGGTCCCGCGCCGTCCAATCCGGATCCAATATCATCTGATCGTTTTGCTGGAAGGCAAAGCGATCAGATGATGTGTCAGGTTAAACTACGTGAATCACATGACACATCAGCTGATTGTATAATCTGCTTTTATACAATCAGCTGATGCATCAGTTGAAAAAAAAAATAAATAAATACATACTCACTTATGTGCTGATTACTGGCAGCTCCTGGAGCGATCGATTGGACAGGAGAATGATCCTGTCCCATCGCTGCAGGAGCTGACGGTAATCAGCTGATGAAGTCCCCTGACGGCAGGAGCAGCTGATAGCCGGCCGGGCGCGAAAAAGCCGGCAACACCGCGAGAATCGATGAGCTGATGCGTCAGGTGACTGCATCAGGTGATCCACCGCCAGGTCCTGCAAGCTTCGTACGTGCCCCGGTGAGACTGCACACAGCCAGAGCGGCGGTACCGAGACAGGGGCTGGGAGCGGATATGGCACCGTGACCCTGCAGACAGGTGAGTATGACATTCTTTTTTTCTTCTGTTCACTTTGGTTTTCGCCGCTGCCTCCACCTCCCGCCCAGACATGGCGCCGCACGGAGCTGACATGGCACCGGGCGGGTTGTGGACGCAGCGGTGACGGTACCGGGAGGATTCATGCTTCTGTGTTTAACAACAGAAGGAATCCTCTTCCTGTACACGTCACTGTAGTACCCACCACTTGCGTTTATAGCTGTGTTTTTAGTCATAGAAATGCAGCTATATGCGTTTTTCATTGCGTTGTTGAACATCTCATTGAACTCAATGGGTGAAAAACGCAGTGAAAAACGCAGAAATAATTGACATGCTGCATTTTTGCGGTCAACACAAAAACGCAGCTACAAAAAAACGCTGTCTGCGGACAGCACTTATGAAAACCCATAGACATTGCTGGGGAAGCAATGTCACTGCGTTTTCAGCACAAAAATGTTGTAAAAAACGCCGCAAAAAACGAAGCAAAAACGACTAGTGCGCACAAGGGCATAGACTTTACTCGGGAAACAAAGTCATGCAGTTTTCTGAGTTAAAACGCACCAGAAAAACGCGCAAGAACACCACGAAAAACGCACTGTGTGAACTTACCCTTAGTTGGTGACATGCAGCATCGCAGGTGACAGAGCAGAGCAAGTTGGTGACATGCTCTGCTCTGACACATAGTGTGCTGCATGTCACTGTATCCACTCTGAGACTTGTTGTGCAGGTGACCGGATGCTACATGTCACTAACTGTCTCCACTGTGGTACTTGTTCTGCAGGTGAGAGTGTATACAGTTGGTACTATGCAGCAGAAATCACAGAGTGGAGACAGATAGTGACATGTAGCATCCGGTCACCTGCACAAGTCCCAGAGTGGATACAGTTAGTGACATGTAGCATCCGGTCACCTGCACAACAAGTCCCAGAATGGAGACAGTGACATGCAGCACACTATGTGTCAGAGCAGAGCATGTCACTGTCTCCACTCTGGGACTTGTTGTGCAGGTGACCGGATGCTACATGTCACTGTCTCCACTGTGGGACTTGTTGTGCAGGTGACAGAGTGGAGCAGATTGGTCCCATGCAGCGTCCGGTCACCTGTGCTGCTGGTGGGAGTATATGATCACACTGCCGACACCGCCCGCTCTCCTGACAGCTGAGCACAGCGGGCGGGTGGACAGTGTGATCACATACTTGCGTGACAGGGGGGATTTCAGTGGAGGAAACCCCCCCTGTACTCCACACTGGAGCCCATACCTCCCACAGCTGAATGATGGTAAGCGCGCGCTCTGCCTTCACCGCTCCACACACTGGCGTTCTCCGGATCCTCCCCTCGATGCTGGGCTGTGACGTCAGGTAGTCACCGCCCACAGCCCAGTCAATCACTGTGAGTGGCGCCGGCATCCTCTGACGTACCCGTCCAGTTTGAGAGCCCGGAAATGCCGGGACGTCAGAGGATGCAGGCGGCCACAGCTCCAGGGGGTCATGTGACCGGCACTGAGCGTGCAGGATAGCGCCGCTCAGTGCCAGAACTGGAAACTGAAGCCAATGCAGAAGCTGCAGACAATGGTAAGTGGCAATCATTGGGGAAAAAAAAAAATGGGTGAACCACCCCTTTAAACTAGATGGACATAGGTCATTTTTTTAACCTATGTAACTATGTAAAAGGGAACTGGGTTTAGCATTACACCCAATGTTAGGTGCAATACTCTGAAGCCTCAGGGGCGCCACACATGCGTCTATGAATATTTTTTTGTGTATTTTTTCAGATGCTTGATCAACCAAGTCACCAATGTAAACTTCAACACCACATCAACAAATAGTGGTTATAGTATATGATGTACCAGTCACTTATCCTGTGTATACCATATGATGTCTAGATATTCTACCAGTCACATATTACCTGTATATAACCTGAGATATCTGTACATACAGTATATTACATAGAGTTTACAGAATAATACATTTCTAGCATACATACAGGGGTGAAATAAGTATTGAACATGTAACTGATTTTAGTAAATGCTACTGAAATGCATTTCTTACCAGATGTTGCACACATGAAATGTAATTAATATTTTGCACGAAAGCCTTTTATTATTTGCTTCCAAAGTGTTGGTCTCATCTGACCAGACTATGTTCGCCCATTATTTCACAGACTTGTCTAAATGTTGTTGAGCAAACTTTAAACATTTCCACAGAAAAGAATTGCCGCATCTACTGACCCACTAGCATCAGCCTTAATACACAAAACGGAATATGGACAGGGATCCTCCACGTAACTGGCTGGGAGGAGCACGTCCAAAGTGACTTATAGTTCATAGGCAGAATCCAACTCAGAGAAGGGACGGCACTCACCGGAATCCAGCAAAAATTCTTTATTGAAGTGCGGTGCAATAAAAAGACAGGAGCAGAGCTGACAGTGAGCCTTCTCACGAACGATGGCCGTTTCGCATATGGATACGCTTCATCGGGTCCATGTGGACAGGCATAGACCGTCGCCTTATGAGAGGGCTGTGTCAGGACTACGTCACTGCCAATTAAAAACAGATGAGGAGTGCAACAAGTAACAGCATAGTGCATGATACTGACAATGTTATACAAAATACAATTAAAATCAACATGGTAAAAAACCATTACAAACAGACACATACAAAAATATGCGGACACATAGAGATGTGCAGAAAACCGAGAGATCATTTTTGTCATTTAACCCCAAATCCCCTTGGGCTCTATATTTAATAATAAGTCTTGCCTCGGTTTGTAGGAGCAATTTGTGTAAATCACCTCCTTGAGGGGGAGAGATACTCTCTCTAAGCCTGCAAACCGCAGTATATTCGGATCACCATTATGCACATTACAAATATGCTCAATTAACTGAGGAGAGCCTTTACCAGACATCACAGAGTTAAAATGTTCTTTGAATCTCACATACATTGTCGGTCTGATAGTCTAACCCAGACCTGGGCAAGGGGCGGCCCGCGGGCGACATCCGGATCGCCTACTCTCTGTGACCGGCCCGCCTGGTTCAGGGCGTCCTTGCTGGCCGGTCAGTGATCAGATCGCCGTCATCACACGCTGCGTGCCGGGCAGGGAGCGATCCTGCAGCACCGCACAGTGTAGGCAGCGGAACGCAGGAATCTCTCCTCTGTTTCCTGCCCAGCACCTTTCTCTGTGACACACGCGCGCCCTGATGTCGTCAGTACGGCGCGCATGTGTCATTTGAAAAGGTCCCGCCCGGCAGAAGAAGAAGCTGCAGCAGCCGAGGCCGGTACGGAGAGAAGCAGCGGCAGGGGCTCCTAGGAATACAGCATCGGCGCAGCCAGGGCATGTAAAAGAGAAGCAGCTCAGCGGGGGGGGCACATACGGATGTGCCTGAGGAGGGACAGTAAGAAGGGAGAGGTGAGTGGTTACTAGTAACCTGCAGTGACAATGGGGTGCGGTGGGGAATTGGGGGAGGAGGTAACTGTTGACAAATATTTGGGGTGTAGTGATGTACAGGGGCGGACTGATCATTGACGCAGGGGGGCCGGGCCGGTCTATGAGCAGCAGTTTCGGGAAGCCCGACTATCTGTCTCATTGGTGTGTGCGGCCGCTCCGGCCCTGAAGCTCCCTGTCTGCAGTGACAGGAGGCCGGCAGCCGCACACACTGCTCTACGGAAGCTGCATTCCGCCACTCACACGGAGCAGACCTGGGGGCGAGGCCGGAGCTTCACTTCAAAGAAGCTGATTCCTGACTTCCTGCACTGTTTCTGCTCTCCGCTGAGGCCCTCCACTGCTTGTAGAGACACTTTTTTTGAAGGTAAATATACATATGTATACACACACACACATATATATAATGCCGGACTACTATCATTAACTCGGTTCTACATCTTTTTTATATATATATATATATATATATATATATATATATATATATATATATATATATATATATATACTAGCTGTATTACCCGGCTTCACCCGGGTTAATAACTGCTGTTAACAAAATAGAATGTATTAACAAAAATTTATTCTGCACACAAAAACCACAAAACAAATAGATAGAAATGTAATTATAATGTCTGTCTCCCCCTCTGTATATATCTCTCTGTTTCTCTCTCTCTCTTTGTCTGTCTGTCTGTCTCTTTCCCTGTCTGTCTCTGACTGTCTGTCTCTTTCTCCATCTGTCTCAATCTCTTTCCCTGTCTGTCTATCTCTTTCCCTGTCTGTCTGTCACTTTCCCTGTCTGTCTCTTTCCCTCTCTTTCCCTGTCTGTCTCTTTCCCTCTTTCTCTTTCCCCGTGTCTGTCTCTTTGTCTCTTAACCTGTCTCTCTCTTTCCCTCTCTTTCCGTCTGTCTCTTTCCCTATCAGTCTGTCTCATTGTCTGTGTCTGTCTCTTTGTGTCTGTCTCTTACCTTGTCTATGTCTGTTTCTTACCCTGTCTATGTCTGTTTCTTTCCCTGTCTGTGTCTGCCTCTTTCCCTGTTTGTGTCTGTCTCTTTCCCTGGCTGCATTGTGACACGCCAACATTCCATATAAGGGCGTGGCTGCGCATTCTTCTGAAGTTCTGGCTGCACTGTGGCTCCCAGCTCCATTCGCTTTAATGGAGGCAGGTTTTTTGGCGAATAACTGTAAAGAGCGGGGTTAAAATTTCCCCTCAAAACATAGCCTATGATGCTCTCGGGGTTCAGAAGTGTGAGTGTGCAAAATTTTGTGGCTGTAGCTGCGACGGTGCGGATGCCAATCCCGGATATACACACACACATACACACACACATTCAGCTTTATATATTAGATATATAATGATGTAGAACCCAGTTAATTATAGTAGTCCGGCCCTCTAAAACCAACACAATTTCTTATGCGGCCCCATGTAAAAATTAATTGCCCACCCCTGGTCTAACCGATGTAAAAATGACCGCAACTGCAAAATACAATGTAAACAACAAATTTTGTCCTGCACGATATAAAACGCCTGACATGATGCACAAAAGAACCGATTGTTATCGGATTACCCGTAAAATGCAGTTGACAAAATCTGCAATTACCGCACCTGTAGTTACCGACCGGGCTACTCCTCTCTATCCACGTAGACAGCTGAGTTAATCTGTTTTTTACCAACACATCTTTTAGGTTATTACCCCCAGTAGGTAACTAAAGGTTTAGCAGCAGTCATTTCTTTTAGGTCACTATCTTGTTCTAAGATGTGTCAATTTTTGTACAGGGTGTTTTTTATTACTGATTCCAGTGGGCCGAATTTAAAATTGAAAATAAAGCTACGGAGCTGCATCCTCCTAGTCGATCGGTCAACGAAGCCAGAATCCCTTATTGGAGCATAATTTGATATACATTTATTAACCTCTTAACGACCGCGGGCAGTAAAATTACGTCCTAGCGGTCGGCGCATATCTCAGCTGATTTTCACAGCTGAGATGTGTGCCTGCTAGGCACCAGCAGAATCGTTATCTGCTCGTGCCGTTTAACCCCTTAAATGGTGCTGTCAATATGTTACAGCGCCATTATAAGCGCGATTGCGGTAAACTTTTACTTACCGCCCGATACCGGAAGTCACGTTACGTGATCACGTGACTTTCGGTAGTTGTCATGGTAGCACAGGGTCATGTGGTGACTTCTGTACTGCACATGAATTGCTTTCACTTTCACTGTGGCCGCAGCTCAGTGAAAGAGAAACTGAGCATATCTGCCGTTTACAGCGGTGTAGCTGTGATCAGCAGATAGTGCAGAGCGATCGGATTGCTGATCGCTATAGCCCCCTAGGGGGACTAGTAAAATTTAAAAAAAAAGTAAAAAAAAAAAAAATTAAAAAAACCCCTAAAAGTTCATATCACCCCCCATTCGCCCCATGGAAAATTAAAGGGTTAAAAAAATTAAAAATATACACACATTTGGTATCGCCGCGTTCAGA
The DNA here is from genome assembly GCF_048569485.1 of Anomaloglossus baeobatrachus. Taxonomy (NCBI): domain Eukaryota; kingdom Metazoa; phylum Chordata; class Amphibia; order Anura; family Aromobatidae; genus Anomaloglossus; species Anomaloglossus baeobatrachus. The sequence continues at coordinate 120,371 of NW_027442383.1, forward strand.
AACGCCCGATCTATCAAAATAAAAAATCAATTATTCTGATCAGCATACGGCGTAGCGGCAAAAAAATTCCAAACGCCAAAATGACGTTTTTTTTGTCGCCACAACTTTTGCGCAAAATGCAATAAGAGGCGATCAAAATGTAGCATCTGCGCAAAAATGGTACCGTTAAAAACGTCAGTTCGAGACAAAAAATAAGCCGTCACTGAGCCATAGATCACGAAAAATGAGAATGCTACGGGTCACGGAATATGGCGTAAAACGTGCGCCACTTTTTTCAGACAAACTTCCGATTTTTTTTAACCCCTTAAATAAAAGTAAACCTATACATGTTTGGTGTCTACGAACTCGCACTGACCTGAGGCATCACACCCACACATCCGTTTTACCATATAGTGAACACAGTGAATAAAAAATCTCAAAAACAATAGTGCTATCGCACTTTTTTTGCAATTTTTCTGCATTTGGATTTTTTTTGCCGTTTTCCAGTACACTATATGGTAAAACTTATGGTTTAATTTAAAAATACAGCTCGTTCCACAAAAAATGAGCCCTCACATGACCATATTGACTAAAAAAAAAGTTACGTCTCTCAGAAAAAGAATGTCGAAAAAAAACCCGGAAAGTGAAAAATCGGCCGGTCGTGAAGGGGTTAAAGGAGGTCTCTATCACCTGTTCTGGGTACCCTCTCTCTCTTAATCTCAGTTTCAAATCTGCAGATTGTTGCAGAAAACCCGCATCATCACTGTTAATACGTCTTAACCTCACAAATTGACTGTATGGCAACACATTTTTGGTATGAGCCGTATGAGCACTATCAAAGTGCAGAAAAGTATATGAAGCAGTAGGCTTGCGGAACACCTTAGTTTGAATCACCCCTTCTACAATCGTCACTGCGACATCCAAAAAATTCAAGGATTGACCTCCAAAATCATAAGTGAATGACATATTCATTGTGTTACATGTATTCATGTATGTATTTTGGAGGGCAATCCTTGAATTTTTTGGATGTCGCAGTGACGATTGTAGAAGGGGCGATTCAAACTAAGGTGTTCCGCAAGCCTACCGGTTCCAATACTTTGCTGCACTTTGATAGTGCTCTTACCAAAAATGCGTTGCCATACAGTCAATTTGTGAGGTTAAGACGTATTAACAGTGATGATGCGGTTTTTCTGCAACAATCTGCAGATTTGAAACTGAGATTAAGAGAGAGAGGGTACCCAGAACAGGTGATAGAGACCTCCTTTAATAAATGTATATCAAATTATGCTCAAATAAGGGATTCTCGCTTCGTTGACCGATCCACTAGGAGGATGCAGCCCCGTAGGTTTATTTTCAATTTTAAATTCGGCCCACTGGAATCAGTAATAAAAAACACCCTGTACAAAAATTGCCACATTTTACAACAAGATAGTGACCTAAAAGAAATGACTGCTGCTAAACCTTTAGTTACCTACCGGAGGGGTAATAACCTAAAAGATGTGTTGGTAAAAAACAGATTAACTCAGCCGTCTACGTGGCTAGAGAGGAGTAGCCCGGTCGGTAACTACAGGTGCGGTAATTGCAGATTTTGTCAACTGCATTTTACGGTTAATCCGATAAAAATCGGTTCTTTTGTGCATCATGTCAGGCGTTTTACATCATGCAGGACAAAATTTGTTGTTTACATTGTATTTTGCAGTTGCGGTCATTTTTACATCGGTAAGACCATCAGACCGATGTATGTGAGGTTCAAAGAACATTTTAGCTCTGTGATGTCTGGTAAAGGCTCTCCTCAGTTAATTGAGCATATTTGTAATGCACATAATGGTGATCCGAATGTACTGCGGTTCGCAGGCTTAGGCTGGAAACACATCTATGCGAGTAAAATCGGTCCGACTGGGCTGAAAAAAACTCGGCTGATTTTAGTTCACGTTAGGTCCGAGTGCAACGCAAGTGCGATGCTTTTTCTGAATAAATTAATGATTTTACTAGCGTGTGTAATGCGTGTGTAATACGTATTTTTTACTATGTCATCTGCCATTCAGCGCTGCTACATGGCCGCTGACAGCAGACACAGACAGCCATGTAGCAGAGCTGAATGGCAGATGACAGCAGACACAGACAGAGCCACACTGTCAGAATGAACTCGGGTGAACTTCACCCGACTTCATTGTCATGCTGCGGCTCTGTCTGTGTGCCGCGTCCTGATTAGCGGTCACCAGTGAAGGACTCACCGGTGACCGCTAATCCCCTGAGTGACTGAAGTTAGCAGCCCTCTCTCATACTCACCGATCCCCGATCCCCAGCGCGGCGCTGCATGGCATTCACACTGCTGCGGCGGCTTTTACTATTTTGAAAAAGCCAGCCGCTCATTAAACAATCTCGTATTCCCTGCTTTCCCCGCCCACAGGCGTAATCCACGGACCTCCAGCGTCGCTTCCAGCTCTGCTGCATGCAGGTGACAGGAGCTGCAGCAGACACCGTCGCTCCTGTCACCTCCACACAGCAACTGAGGTGAGTATCGCGATCAGCTGAGCTGTCACTGAGGTTACCTGGATCCAGCGGTGGCCGCGATTAACCTCAGTGACAGCTCAGCTGATCGCGATACTCACCTCAGTTGCTGTGTGGAGGTGACAGGAGCGGCGGTGTCTGCTGCAGCTCCTGTCACCTGCATGCAGCAGAGCTTGAAGCGACGCTGGAGGTCCGTGGATTACGCCGGACATGGAGGGCTTTTTGGGGCTTATTAAATTGCTGAACCAGGGAATTTGTTAGTGTTTTTAATTTCTAATAAAGGATTTTTTCGGGTGTGTGTGTTTATTTACTGTAACTTACAGATTAATCATGGAAGGTATCTCATAGACGCCTGACATGATTAATCTAGGATTTAGGGGCACTTTGCACACTGCGACATCGCAGGTGCGATGTCGGTGGGGTCAAATTGAAAATGACGCACTTCCGGCATCGCATGCGACATCGCAGTGTGTAAAGGCTGGATGATACGATTAACGAGCGCAAAAGCGTCGTAATCGTATCATCGGTACAGCGTCGGCGTAATCCATAATTACGCTGACGCAATGGTCCGATGTTGTTCCTCGCTCCTGCGGCAGCACACATCGCTGTGTGTGAAGTCGCAGGAGCGAGGAACGTCTCCTACCGGCCTCACTGCGGCTTCCGTAGGATATGCGGAAGGAAGGAGGTGGGCAGGATGTTTACATCCTGCTCATCTCCGCCCCTCCGCTCTGATTGGCCGCCTGCCGTGTGACGTCGCAGTGACGCCGCACGACCCGCCCCCTTAACAAGTAGGCCGGTCGCCGGCCACAGGGACGTCGCACGGCAGGTGAGTGTGTGTGTGAAGCTGGCGTAGCGATAACTTTCGCTACGCCAGCTATCACCACATATCGCTGCTGCGACGGGGGCGGGCACTATCGCACTCGGCATCGCAGCATCGGCCTGCGATGTCGTAGTGTGCAAAGCCCGCCTTAGTGGCAGCTGTGGGCTGCCATTAACTCCTTATTACCCCGATTTGCCAACGCACCAGGGCAAATCGGGAAGAGCCGGGTACAGTCCCAGAACTGTCGCATCTAATGTATGCGGCAATTCTGGGCGGCTGCTGACTGATATTGTTAGGCTGGGGGGCTCCCCATAACATGGAGCTCCCCATCCTGAGAATACCAGCCTTCAGCCGTATGGGTGTATCTGGCTGGTATTAAAATTGGGGGGACCGCACGCCATTTTTTTAATTATTTATTTATTTATTTCACTGCACAGTATAGACCCGCCCACCGGCTGCTGTGATTGGTTGCAGTGAGACACCTGTCACTCAGCGTGGAGGCGTGTCTCACTGCAACCAATCATAGGCGCCGGTGGGTGGGTAAAGCAGGGAATACGAGATTGTTTAATGAGCGGCCGGCTTTTTCAAAAGAGGAGAAGCCGCCGGAGCAGTGTGAACGCCGTGCAGCGCCGCGCTGGTGATCGGGGATCGGTGAGTATGAGAGAGGGACGGAGAGGGATAGACCGACATGGACAGAGAGTGAGGGACAGAGATAGTGACCGACCGACAGACCGACAGAGAGATAGTGACCGACGCAGAGAGAATAGAGTCCAAGAGGGAGACACCGACTGACAGAGAATAGTGATTGACAGACATTGTGACACATCACTCGTTTCCAGATTTTTAGGAAACATGCGAGAAATGTATTTAGAAAATCGCATGTCACTAGGATGGTGTGAGTGCCGTCCCGTGACATCCGATTATTTACACGCTCCCATAGACTTGCATTGGAGAGACTCGCAGTAGAAACTCGCAAAAAAGCAGCATGCTGCGATTTTTTTCCCAGTCCGATTTGGACTGAGAAAAAAATCGCTGATGAGAGCTGAATCATTCACTAACATGTGTCCGATTCCAATGCGAGATTTTCTCGCATTGCTCTACTGCGAGAAACTCGCAAGTGAGAAGCAGCCCTTAGAGAGAGTATTTCTCCCCCCTCAAGGAGGTGATGTACACAAATTGCTCCTACAAACTGAGGCAAGACTTATTATAAACCCCTTCATGACCCTTGACGGATCTTTCCGTCATGGATCGTGTGAGGTTAATCCCCGCCCCCTGCCATTGGCAGGTCGCAGCGACCCGCGTAAATATCAGCTGTTTTCAACAGCTGACATGTGTGCCTGCATGTTCTGAGTGGAATCGCATTTCACCCAGAACATTTAACCCCTTACATCTCGCTGCCAAAGTCTGGCAGTGAGATGTATATGCTTGTGGCCATTATTTTCACTTACTGCCGCCCCCACCGGAAGTCACGTGCGTGATCACGTGACTTTCGGTGGTTGCCATGGTAGCACAGGGTCATGTGATGACACCTATAGCTATCATGAGTCACTTTCGGTTTCACTCGGCCGGGGACCGAATGAATCAGGAAGTGACCATATCTACTGTTTACAGCTGTGTAGCTATGATCAGCAGATAGGGCAGAGCGATCGCATTGTTGATCCATATAGCCCCCTAGGGGGACTAGTAAAATAAAAAAAAAGTTTTAAAAAATAAAAAAAAAAACAAAAAACCTAAAAGTTCAAATCACCCCCCTTTCACCCCATTGAAAATTAAGGAGTTAAAAAAATAAAAAATGTACACATATTTGGTATCACCGCGTTCATAAATGCCTGATCTATCAAAATATAAAATCAATTAATCTGAGTGGTAAATGGCGTAGCGGCAAAAAAATTCCAAACGCCAAAATTACGTTTTTTGGTCGCCGCAAGTTTTACGCATAGTGTAATAACAGGTGATAAAAATGTAGGATCAGGGCAAAAATGGTATCATTAAAAATGTCTGCGCGAGACGCAAAAAATAAGCCATCACTGAGCCATAGATCCCAAAAAATGAGAAAGCTACGGGTTTCGGAAAAAGGCGCAAAACGTACGCCACTTTTTATGGACAAGCTTGTGAATTTTTTTTAACCCCTTAGATACAAGTAAACCTATACATGTTTGGTGTCTGCAAACTCGGACCGACCTCAGGCATGATAATGACATATCAGTTTTACCATATAGTGAACAGGATGAATAAAACATCCCAAAAACTATTGTGCGATCACACTTTTGTTGCAGTTTTTCCCCACTTGGATTTTTTTGCTGTTTTCCAGTACATTATAAAGTACAACTTATGGTTTTATTTAAAAGTACAACTCGTCCCACAAAAAACAATCCCTCACATGGCAAGATTGACAGAAAAATAAAAAAGTTACGGCTCTCGGAAGAAGGGGAGCAAAAAGCAAAAAACGGAAAACACCCGGGGGCTGAATGGGATAAATATAGAGCCCATGGGGATTTGGGGTTAAATGACAAAAATGATCTCTCGGTTTTCTGCACATCTCTATGTGTCCGCATATTTTTGTATGTGTCTGTTTGTAATGGTTTTTTACCATGTTGATTTTAATT
>NW_027442385.1:0-25000 GCF_048569485.1 Anomaloglossus baeobatrachus
TATAGTCTCTGTACACATTAGACTAATGTTGGCTGAACCCGCCGATATTAACTCTTAAGGCTGCTTTACACACAATGATATCGCTAGCGATCTCGTTAGCGATGTGACATGCCCAGATCGTTGTTACGATTTGCCGAGATCGCTCACACGTCGTTTTGTAGAGGGCACACGTACACATCTCACAAACGACACTACATCGTTCAGCGATATATTGTTTCACCAAGGTAGTCGTGTGGATGTTGTTCGTCGTTGGCAAAGTGTCAAACGTAGCAATATGTCTGCTGCGTTCCAAACGACTAACAATATTTTGAAACTGAACGATGTGTCAACGAGTAACGATTTTCACCCTATTTGCGAGTCGCACGTAGGTGTCACACGCAACGACGTCGCTAACGATGACGGAAGTGCGTCACGAAAACCGTGACCCCGACGACATATCGTCAGATACATCGTAGTGTGTAAAGCGGCCTTTAGTCTAATGTGTATAAGGGTTCCGGCCACCTGATGGTCAAGAGAGATGTTGATCGTGTATGCTTGATTTCAGACTGACAATCACATTATTCTCCCAGAGTTAGGCCTCTGGCCGATGTGTCAATCGTCAGCTTTCTCAGAAAGAACACGAGAGCGGTCGGCCAAATGAGCTCTCCTCCTGTGTAAAGGAGAATTGGGTGAAATGAATGTCGGCCAAACAAGCACTCCTGTATATGAGAGAGTTGGGGGAGATGGCTGTCAGCCAAACAAGCACTCCTGTGTATGAGAGAGTTGGGGGAGATGGCTTTTGGTCAAACGAGCACTAATTTGTATGGGAGAGTCAGGTGAGATGGCTATTGGCCAAACGAGAACTCCAGTGTATGGGAGAGTCGGGTGTGATGGGTTGGCCAAACGAGCACTCCTGTGTATGGGAGAGTCGGGTGAGATGCCTGTTGGTCAAATGAACACTCCCATATATGGGAGAGTTGGGCGAGATGGCTGTCGGACAAACAAGTGCTCCTGTGTATGGGAGAGTCGGGTGAGATGGCTGTTGGCCAAATGAACACTCCTGTATATAGGAGAGTTGGGTGAGATGGCTGTCGGTCAAATAAGTGCTCCTGTGTATGGGAGAGTCAGGTAAGATGGCTGTCAGCCAAACAAGCACTCTTGTGTATGAGAGAGTTGGGGGAGATGGCTTTTGGTCAAACGAGCACTCATTTGTATGGGAGAGTCAGGTGAGATAGCTATTGGCCAAACAAGAACTCCAGTGTATGGGAGAGTCGGGTGTTATGGGTTGGCCAAATGAGCATTCCTGTGTATGGGAGAGTCGGGTGAGATGCCTGTTGGTCAAATGAACACTCTTGTATATGGGAGAGTTGGGCGAGATGGCTGTCGGCCAAACAAGTGCTCCTGTGTATGGGAGAGTCGGGTGAGATGGCTGTTGGCCAAATGAACACTCCTGTATAAAGGAGAGTTGGGTGAGATGGCTGTCGGCCAAATAAGTGCTCCTATGTATGAGAGAGACGGGGCAGATGGTTTTCGGCCAAATGAGCACTCTTGTGTATGGGAGAGTCTGGTGAATTGGGTGGGTAAAAGGAGCACTCCTGAGTATGGGAGAGTCGGGGAGATGGTTGTCAGCCAAAGCTTCTTTCTGCCCATAGCCATCTATTGTGAGAGGTCAACATAGGAAAAATTTTGCTAGAAAGCAGCACCAATATGCCCAATCAGAAACACCAATGTGTTCCAAAATTTTGACCAAAAAATCATAGTTTTTAAGTAAACCAACCCAGAAAAGGTGTAATCAAATATTCCATTGGCGTTTTAAATTAATATAAGGTGGGCAGTATGCGATGACTCTTATTTTGATCACCTATTTAGAGGAAATGCTATAAAACTGGGTCCCTGGGCAATGAAAAAGGTAGCATTCCATAAGTAGCCATTTTAGACAGATCTTGTACATTCAGACTGATAACATCCATATAAAGTAAACATAATCTCACCATACAGTGCCCAAATAATATGCAGGAAAAAAAATGTTTCCTTTGAGTGCACTTACACTAGAATCCCCTAGCTTGGTTCAATGTCCACCAATCAAATCTAATAAAAATTTTTATTTAGATAGCGCTAACGTATTCCGCAGCACTTTACAATTGCTAATTATTTCCAACTATAAAACAAATGCATTCATTTTATATATTTTTTTCTTATATTTTAGGTGTTCCATGTCTGTAATACATCAGGAAATTCTCCAAAATACACCCATTATGACCCGTAATGGGCACGTTACACGCTATGATATATCTAACGATATGTCGTCTGGGTCACGTCGATAGTGACGCACATCCGGCATCGTTTGACATATCGTAGCATGTGACAGCTACGAGTGACTGTGATCGTGCAAAAAACTCACCTTATCGTTGCTCGTTGACACGTCGTTCATTTTCATTATCTCGTTGTGGTGGCTGGAGCTGCTTCTCTTTGGTGCAGCTGTGATGTTCGGTGATATTGATCATCTTGTTTCTCACAGCTGCATTTCCAAGTTTGCCTCGTATGGAGATACTGGGGGCATATACATCGCAGGAGACGCTGGGGCACATAAATTGCAGGAGACGTTGGGGCGCATAAATTGCCGGAGACGCTGGGGCGCATATACATCGCAGGAGACGCTGGGGCGCATATACATCGCAGGAGACGCTGGGGCGCATATACATCGCAGGAGACGCTGGGGGCACACATCGCAGGAGACGCTGGGGGCACACATGGCAGGAGACGCTGGGAGCACACATCGCAGGAGACGCTGGGGGCACACATCGCAGGAGACTCTGGGGGCACACATCGCAGGAGACTCTGGGGCCACACATCACAGGAGAAGCTGGGGCCACACATCACAGGAGACGCTGGGGCCACACATCACAGGAGACGCTGGGGCGCATATACATCACAGGAGATGCTGGGAGCACACATCGCAGGAGACGCTGCGGCGCATATACATCGCAGGAGACGCTGGGGCGCATATACATCGCAGGAGACGCTAGGGCGCATATACATCGCAGGAGACGCTGGGGCGCATATACATCGCAGGAGACGCTGGGGGCACACATCGCAGGAGACGCTGGGGGCACACATGGCAGGAGACGCTGGGGGCACACATCGCAGGAGACGCTGGGGGCACACATCGCAGGAGACTCTGGGGGCACACATCGCAGGAGACTCTGGGGCCACACATCACAGGAGAAGCTGGGGCCACACATCACAGGAGACGCTGGGGCCACACATCACAGGAGACGCTGGGGCGCATATACATCACAGGAGATGCTGGGAGCACACATCGCAGGAGACGCTGCGGCGCATATACATCGCAGGAGACGCTGGGAGCACACATCACAGGAGACGCTGGGGGCGTATACATCACTAGGGGGCATGGACAGCCCTGACGGTGGCACAGACATGACTGGGGACAAGGACAACACTCGGAGGCATCACTAGGGAGACACAGACAGCACTGGTGGCAGCATAGCCCTGCACTAGGTGGGCACACACTGCACTGAGCGGGGCACACACTGCACTGAGCGGGTGGGGGGGTGTTCTGCAGCGATGGGTTGAGCACTCACAGTACTGGGGTGGGGGAGGAGTCAGACACACAGCACAGGTCCGGGAGGCCAGTAAATCTGCTGCAGCTCTTCTGTGACTTTATCGCAGCGTGCTGCTTACCCCGCCGACCAGAGCACACGAGCACACGTCGGGGTTAAGCCTAGAATGTATGGGCTGCAGTCAGGTCCTGGAAGTCAGAATCTGGATAGAGACCATACATTCTAGCATCTACAATCAGGTCATCAGCCAGTGGATTTAAAGGGCCAGCAGCCGGGAAAAGCGCGGCTGCCGCCAGAGCACAGCGGTCCCCGGGAATGTGTCTGGGGGACTGTCTATCTGGCTCCACCCCCTCTGCTTAGCCCCGCCTCTCCCATGTTGCTGCACCTTTTGCTGTGACGCTGTATGGGTTTCGGTCTCCGCTGCTCAGCTCTGGTCTCTGCTGCTGACTGTAGGCTGGGGCGAGTGCCAGCTTTAATATTGGATTGGAGCACTTCTTGTGCATAAATGCTATTTTCCTGTCCACTGGCGGGACACAAGGTATGCACACCAGTGACTATGTAAGGGGAATACATGAAATAGCAGAAACTGCTGTGTGAATACTGACTTGAAAAATCCAATAGCTACATGCAAGAGTGAATATGTGAAAAATGGAATCTGCATTACTGCCATGAACATATGAATCAAGAGAAATTTAGCTACTGAATTGATCAATGCAATAGAGCCCCAACACTACGCCAAAGTATTTCTCTACGTTGGGGTCCCTAGCTTGTGTGTGTCCTCTCATGCAGTTAAAAAACCTACCGTGTATGGGAAGCTGAGACCCAGGCTATATGCGTATGATATGGATACTCTTGCATATAGCTATTGGATTTTTCAAGTCAGTATTCACACAGCAGTTTCTGCTATTTCATGTATTCCCCTTACATAGTCACTGGTATGCATACCTTATCTCCTCATAGTGATGTTTTTTTAGGTTTTTGCACCCAGTTCGGACTTAGAATGGTGTTCCAAACGTTATTCCTAATTGTTAGTATTTTTTCGTTTGTGAACCCTCCCCAACCACACCTATTGCCAATCCATATCATACGCATATAGCCTGGGTCTCAGCTTCCCATACACGGTAGGTTTTTTAACTGCATGAGAGGACACACACAAGCTAGGGACCCCAACGTAGAGAAATACTTTGGCGTAGTGTTGGGGCTCTATTGCATTGATCAATTCAGTAGCTAAATTTCTCTTGATTCATATGTTCATGGCAGTAATGCAGATTCCATTTTTCACATATTCACTCTTGCATGTAGCTATTGAATTTTTCAAGTCAGTATTCACACAGCAGTTTCTGCTATTTCATGTATTCCCCTTACATAGTCACTGGTGTTACACACAACCATGAATGTCAATGGACACCCACATATACGAGTGACACGAAAGACAGTAAAAAAAGACACCTTTATTAATATTGATTAAAAAAGTTTAAAACAGACAAAAGGTACCGTGAACAGAGAGGGACACAGTCAGGAAAAGTTACCAAAGATTAATGGTTTTTCAGGTGACCAAAATTATACACCTACACCGGCATACCTGTTAGACTAAATGTTGAAAATTGCGATATCCTGCGCTGCTCATTGGTTATAGTAAATGACTACTAAATTGCTGTGCAGATGGAATTCCACCAACCTGCAGAGCATGTGTGTGAATGTTAATCAACAACCATGTGCAGAACACAGAGTGTAGCAATGAAGTATTCCACCTGCAGTGAAAATCCACTTACTGCCCCTCACCCATCCAGATCCACACATTGTCCGCGCATGGCATATACATGAATCATGCTAATATCAGTCACACCCCTAAGTGGGGCAACCTTCCAAGTTGGAACTATCTATGCGATATAGCGTTCACCAAAACAAGTAAGGTGAACAAAAGTACAGCTTAATGAAGCATAATACATGCCAGGCACATGCAACTGAGTAGATACCAAGAGGGGGAGGGGGAGTGGAAATGCAGGTAGACTTAAACAGGCAAGACGGTAAATGACAGGTACATTAAAAGTGCAAATAACGATTACATCACCTGAAAATATCCTGCCGCGGCCCTCACACTCCGACACGTGTTTCGCAGTTGCTTTCTCAAGGAGCGTGCCAGAGGTGAGGGGCAGGTTGGTTAAAAAGGCTGGAACAGCCAATGGAGATGAGCTTTAAGATCATGTGATCAGCTAAACGTAAATGAAACCACCTAAGGATGTGGCGCATGACAACTGTTACCACCACCGCTAATGGAATACGCTTCCCATATACCGCGATCACGTGCCCCGTGACGTCACGGCCCATGTGATAATGGAACCATGGAAACCACGGGACGCTTTCAGACGCGGTTTTGGAAGCGAGCGAGCAGTTCAGCAGGCATGCGCACTAGGTGGATTCACACACATAGAAACAAACAGGAAGTGTTCTAAATCTAAATGGGCTTTCAACAAACCACCTTATGTTACACGGGGTCCGTATATATTACAACATTATGAATAGCACACAGTCATGGCAAGGAATAAGAGCAAACACTGCATCAGTAAGCATGTTCTAAAAAACATAATGCAATTTTAGGAAGATATAAATTTTATAGGCAGCGTCCAACCATCCTCATCATGTCATAACATCACTATATCCATGGATACCCACGGAGGGCACTCGGCTACCTCCGCCACTTTGTAGTGCATACATAGATATGTAGGTATATAAATTTTATAGGCAGTGTTCAACCATCCTCGCCATGTTATAACATCCTTATCAGAAAATTGACAGAATTTATATCAAAAGACATTTATTGCTATATACAGTACAGATTACAAAGGACTCTCCCCGTTTGCCCACAAAAAGCATTCGACCACCTCCACCACTTTTTGGTGCATACTCAGATATATAGTAACACCATTACGTCCTATGAGACATAAGAGCCCAAATCAGTAGTTATAGTCCATAAAAACAGGATCCTCTTCATTTCTTTAGATGGACGCCATAGCCCATTGAACTCCAAGGCGCTGATGTAGAAGAATATGCTCCAAAAATAGACAGAAGCCAGACATAGGTAACCTAATGAACTAAAAAAACAGACAATTAAAATTACATAAAACACCCACCACATACACCTAACTAAAACCAGGTATAGCCATTGATACGCATCAAAAGGTCATAATGACAAAACCAAAAGCAGACCCAAATGCATTGAAAGGCCACCTAATCACCTTACAGGAACGCTGAGAATCCCATATTCTCGTTCAAACCATTGGGGGCCAGGGTTCCCAATCTATAAATCCATTTGCTTTCGACCTGGGCAAGAAGCCTGCCCAGGTCCCCCCCTCTTGTTCCCATAGAGATCATATCTATACCCTTGACTTTCAACATGGTAGGATTGCAAGAATGAAAGTTCTTAAAATGCCTAGGGATAGTTTTCAAAAGACTTACATCATCAATGCCTTTAGCCTTCTCTATGTCTAGACAATGCTCGCGAACCCTAATCTTTAACTCCCTCGTGGTCAGACCAATGTATACTTTTTTGCAAGGACATTCAGCCCTGTAAATGACCCCCCTTGATGAACACGTGATTCTTTGTCTGATCTCGAACTCACGAGATCCATCAAAGTTATGGAATCTTTTTGCCTTCACAAGGTTGGCACACACCTTGCATAGGCCACAAGGGAAGAAACCAAACAGCGGTTGACCAAGCGTGCTTACCCGAGATGGTTCATAGTGGCTGTGAACCAACATGTCTCTCAGATTTTTAGCACGCTTAGCCACCAAAGACGGCCGCGATGGGAGAATTGATCTTAAACTTGGATCCGTCATAAGGATATTCCAATGTTTATGAACAATCTTTTTCAACTCATCCCATCTACTGTTATAAGTTGTAATGAGACGCACCGTTGGTTCATTCTTGTTGCTGTCCTTTACAACATTAGAAAAGAGAAGGGAGTTTCTGGTCGATTTCATTGCCCTTTTAAACCCATGTCTGATGACTCTCCGACTATAACCTCTAGTCTCAAATCTATGTGCCAGTTCCTCCGAATGAGTCATGAAGCTGGCATCATCCGAACAAATCCTCCTTATTCTAAGGAACTGGCTACTGGGAATCCCCTGGATGGTACTTTTAGGGTGAGCAGAGGATGCCAACAACAATGAATTGGTAGCCGTAGTCTTACGATACACTTGTGTAGACAACAAGCCATTAGACGATGCAACAATCCTTAGATCTAAAAAATTTATGGTGCGCCCATATTCAAAGGTAAGTTTAATGTTCAAATCGTTCTGATTTAAACATTGCATAAATTCCTGGAGACCACTGAGATGACCCTCCCAGATGAACAGAACGTCATCAATATACCTGACCCAATTTTGGACCTGATGTGTACATAAGTTGTTGTCATCCACAAAAATTTGCCGCTCCCATGCCCCCAAGAAAAGATTGGCATAGGAGGGCGCACAGCAAGCCCCCATGGCAGTTCCCTGCGTCTGTAAAAAAATCATACCGTTAAACGTAAAAATATTATGCGTCAAAATAAATTCTAACAAAATGAGTATTAAATCAACCGTTGGTCGCGAGATGTTACTAGCCTTCAGGTACCATGAAACCGCCCTGAGACCATCCTGGTGTCTAATGGAAGTATATAGAGACTCTATATCTGCCGACACCAACAGCATGTTATCTTCAAGGTGAATACCATCTAATCGTCTCAGGGCGGCAGTGGTATCCTGAATATAAGATGGTAATTCACAGACCAACGGTTTCAAATAAAAATCAATAACCTGACAGACCAATTCTATCAGGCTACCATTGCCCGATATAATGGGTCTGCCAGGGGGGTTTGCTGGGTCCTTGTGTATTTTTGGGATCAGGTAAAGTGCTAGGAGTCGTGGATGAAGTCCCTTTATAGTATCCAGGAATTTTTTCGGTATTATGCCCTTATCATATGCTTGCTCCAAAATCAAAATCTCAGACTTCTTAGGGCTCTCAGGTGGGCCCTGTAACATGCAGTGGGGAGGGATGGCAGTCATTTATAGCTTTCTTCGTCCCCTATGTCATTAGTGTGAAAGTTGGAATGCGTACTCCATAACACTTTACAGTACTATTGCCAATGTGGCTATTTGAGTGTTGGCCTGACCCACCCCCTCCACCAACACCACTGGCTCCAGCGGCCCTCTATTCAAATTCTATTAACATTTTTCAGTAATGTCTGTTTTATGGACAAATAAACGCCACGCTGGGACATCGAAGCTGATGTCAATGATGATGATTGCATCTGGCCAAAATCAGGTTGGCAGAAGGAGGCATCATCGCCTGCTTCCTAGACCGCAGTTTGTAAAGCATGCAGCACTGTGGAAGTGACAGTTCTTCACTCTGGAACTCAGGCTTTATTCCACTAGCTAACACCGAGGATTTAAAATAATTCAGTTTCCCCAGGGGGGAAAGGTTCAGACACTATGGAGCACAGCATCAGAAGGTACTCCCAACAGCTATTATTTTTTTTTTTTAAATTGGAAGGATTTGCAACAGTGCATAACATGCCAAGGAGTTAAAAAAACATTCTGATTCCGCAGGGGGGCTATGTGTAACACACCGTGGAGCACAACATCAATAATAGATAGAAGAAAAAAATATCTGTGGTGGGTGCACGGAAAAAAGCCTTTAGCATATATATTGAAGCAAGAAACTCCAGCACTCCGCTATTATAGCAGTCCAGAAATCAGCACACACCTGATCCTGCACGGAACATCTAATGCAATGGTTTCAATTGTAGAAAGAAGAAAAAAATCCAGCGGATCACAGGCTTTTTTATATAAAATGAACTTACGTCTTTATTGCTTCATTTAAAAAGTTTCCACAACGCAGGTGGGATCCACAGACAAGGTATCTATATCATCAGTTTATCCAACATGTTTCGACCCAGAGAGTGGTCATATAGTCTTATTCATGGATGTTTTAGAGTAGGTACTGATACCTCTATATAGCTTACTAGAACTCCCATCATGCAAGTGGTTTCTAATTAGGATAATTATCCTACACATGTAACAAAGACTTGTGCACAGATAGGAAATTCTAGTGCTATAATTCACAGATACATAAAACACATAAAAAAACAATATTATTCATATTGTCATAAACATTAAAACCATTTTTACATGAATAATTTAATTATAATGGACAATCATGTCCTGCCTTATATTCATACCATGTGGAATGCGAGTATTTAACTTAAATATCCAAAAGGATTCTCTATTTAGAACTTTACGTTGGAAGTCTCCCCCTCTGGCCATTTGTTGAACTTTTTCTATCGCTCTAAATTTAAGACCAGAGGTATTACCGCCATGCCACAAAGTAAAATGCCTAGAGACCGCTGAAGAACCGCATAAGTGTGTTTTACCTATATCTGAGATATGGCGTCTGATGCGGTTCTTCAGCGGTCCGACCGTACAGCCTACATACTGTTTAAGGCATATTGTGCAGTCAATTAAATATATTACACCTTCGGTTGTACAATTTAAATGTCTCTGAATTTTATATTGTATTCCTGTTGAAAAAGAGGTAAATGTATCTCCCCTATCCACAAAATTGCAAACTTTACAAAGAATATGGCCACATTTGTAAAAACCTTTATATAATAGCCATGTGCATTCATTATTTATTGTTTTTCGTGAAAAAAAACTTGGAGATAAAATATTAGCCAAAGTTACTGCTCTTTTAGATACAAACCTAATTGACTGTGTATTTATTAATTTAGAAAAAGTAGAATTCTGATGAAGAATTGGCAAATACTATTTTATTATCTGAGTGATTCTAAAAAATTGCGGACTATATCTAGTTGAGAAGGTCACTGCTACATTATTAAACTGACTGCCTGTATACTTTTGATTCCTTTTATTTTTATTTTTCAATAATTCCTGTAGCTATTTTATCCACTCTGTCTATAGCTCTAATGAGTGTCCAATCTGGATATCCACTTTCATATAGCCATTTCCATACCATATTTTTTTCTTTTTCAAATTTATACAGATTGCTACAGTTACGTTTGGTTCGTATCATCTCTCCTATTGGAATATTATTTTTTATATGGTGAGGATGACATGAGCTTGCATGCAGAATATCATTATTATTGGAAGGTTTTCTATACGGACTTATTTCAATAGACCCATTTTCTATGTGTCCAGTGAAAATAACATCCAAAAAACATATTTCTTTTTTTGTAGATTATATCTAAATTTTAGATTAAATTGATTTTTATTGATGTATTCTATAAACTGGTTACAAGAACAGGAATCTCCATCCCAAATAATAACTATATCATCTATATAGCGTCCATAAAGGATTATATTATTTTTAAAAGGATTATCAATATTAATGATGTTCTGCTCTTCCCAAATAGCAGCCACTATATTTGCTAATGAGGGGGACAATTTCCCCCCCATGCTAACGCCCAGTTTCTGTATACAAAATTTATCATCAAAAAGAAAATAGTTATGCGTTAGTAAATATTTTATAGATAGAAACAAGAACTCGTTAATTTGAATGGTATACGGGTTATATTTTTCAGCGGTCTCTAGGCATTTTACTTTGTGTCATGGCGGTAATACCACTGGTCTTAAATTTAGAGCGATAAAAAAAGTTCAACAAATGGCCAGAGGGGGAGACTTCCAACGTAAAGTTCTAAATAGAGAATCCTTTTGGATATTTAAGTTAAATATTCGCATTCCACATGGTATGAATATAAGGTAGGACATGATTGTCCATTATAATTAAATTATTCATGTAAAAATGGTTTTAATGTTTATGACAATATGAATAATATTGTTTGTGTTTTATGTATCTGTGAATTATAGCACTAGAATTTCCTATCTGTGCACAAGTCTTTGTTAAATGTGTGGGATGATTATCCTAATTAGAAACCACTTGCATGATGGGAGTTCTAGTAAGCTATATAGAGGTATCAGTACCTACTCTAAAACATCCATGAATAAGACTATATGACCACTCTCTGGGTCGAAACATGTTGGATAAACTGATGATATAGATACCTTGTCTGTGGATCCTACCTGCGCTGTGGAAATTTTTTTTAAATGAAGCAATAAAGACGTAAGTTCCTTGTACTAAAAAGCCTGTGATCCGCTGGATTTTTTTTCTTCTTTCTACAATTGAAACCATTGCCTTGGACATTCCGTGCAGGATCAGGTGTGTGCTGATTTCTGGACTGCTGTAATAGCGGAGTGCTGGAGTTTCTTATTTCAATATATTAGTTTGGAAAATTATAAATCTCTTTCTTTAAAGTCATGACTTAAGCTCCAGAGCTGAATTCAAAATTCTGCCAGATCCTGAACAGTTATATATAACACAGAAACAACAAAGAGCCAGCACCAATGTGCACTAAGGCATCAAATATTCCAAACTGCATTATAAAAATTTTTTTTGAGATTTTTGGCAAAAAATTGCAATTTCTTGAGCTGCTTCGCCACGTCACGGCAAATCTCATTTGAAGCAGTCCTACACTAAAATATTTTTATAAAATGTGCCATGCGGCCTCACATATAAATAGCAGAACTGCTCTCAGCAGCACTCACCTGGTCTATTGCAGTCCCGTACCCATGACTGAGTCATGGCTGTGGGCGGGACAGGTCCAAGCAAATGCTGCATGAAGTATATATATAGCCTGTGGACAAAGCCTGATGACCCAATGTGAACAGTCACCAAACGCCAAAATCTATACAGATGGAATACATCCCAAATTGGGGTGCATAGCAAGGTGGAGGTCAACCACCGACCAATTCAACAAAGAAACAACAAAGAGCCAGCACCAATGTGCACTAAGGCATCAAATATTCCAAACTGCATTATAAAAATTTTTTTTGAGATTTTTGGCAAAAAATTGCAATTTCTTGAGCTGCTTCGCCACGTCACGGCAAATCTCATTTGAAGCAGTCCTACACTAAAATATTTTTATAAAATGTGCCATGCGGCCTCACATATAAATAGCAGAACTGCTCTCAGCAGCACTCATCTGGTCTATTGCAGTCCCGTACCCATGACTGAGTCATGGCTGTGGGCGGGACAGGTCCAAGCAAATGCTGCATGAAGTATATATATAGCCTGTGGACAAAGCCTGATGACCCAATGTGAACAGTCACCAAACGCCAAAATCTATACAGATGGAATACATCCCAAATTGGGGTGCATAGCAAGGTGGAGGTCAACCACCGACCAATTCAACAAAGAAACAACAAAGAGCCAGCACCAATGTGCACTAAGGCATCAAATATTCCAAACTGCATTATAAAAATTTTTTTTGAGATTTTTGGCAAAAAATTGCAATTTCTTGAGCTGCTTCGCCACGTCACGGCAAATCTCATTTGAAGCAGTCCTACACTAAAATATTTTTATAAAATGTGCCATGCGGCCTCACATATAAATAGCAGAACTGCTCTCAGCAGCACTCACCTGGTCTATTGCAGTCCCGTACCCATGACTGAGTCATGGCTGTGGGCGGGACAGGTCCAAGCAAATGCTGCATGAAGTATATATATAGCCTGTGGACAAAGCCTGATGACCCAATGTGAACAGTCACCAAACGCCAAAATCTATACAGATGGAATACATCCCAAATTGGGGTGCATAGCAAGGTGGAGGTCAACCACCGACCAATTCAACAAAGAAACAACAAAGAGCCAGCACCAATGTGCACTAAGGCATCAAATATTCCAAACTGCATTATAAAAATTTTTTTTGAGATTTTTGGCAAAAAATTGCAATTTCTTGAGCTGCTTCGCCACGTCACGGCAAATCTCATTTGAAGCAGTCCTACACTAAAATATTTTTATAAAATGTGCCATGCGGCCTCACATATAAATAGCAGAACTGCTCTCAGCAGCACTCACCTGGTCTATTGCAGTCCCGTACCCATGACTGAGTCATGGCTGTGGGCGGGACAGGTCCAAGCAAATGCTGCATGAAGTATATATATAGCCTGTGGACAAAGCCTGATGACCCAATGTGAACAGTCACCAAACGCCAAAATCTATACAGATGGAATACATCCCAAATTGGGGTGCATAGCAAGGTGGAGGTCAACCACCGACCAATTCAACAAAGAAACAACAAAGAGCCAGCACCAATGTGCACTAAGGCATCAAATATTCCAAACTGCATTATAAAAATTTTTTTTGAGATTTTTGGCAAAAAATTGCAATTTCTTGAGCTGCTTCGCCACGTCACGGCAAATCTCATTTGAAGCAGTCCTACACTAAAATATTTTTATAAAATGTGCCATGCGGCCTCACATATAAATAGCAGAACTGCTCTCAGCAGCACTCACCTGGTCTATTGCAGTCCCGTACCCATGACTGAGTCATGGCTGTGGGCGGGACAGGTCCAAGCAAATGCTGCATGAAGTATATATATAGCCTGTGGACAAAGCCTGATGACCCAATGTGAACAGTCACCAAACGCCAAAATCTATACAGATGGAATACATCCCAAATTGGGGTGCATAGCAAGGTGGAGGTCAACCACCGACCAATTCAACAAAGAAACAACAAAGAGCCAGCACCAATGTGCACTAAGGCATCAAATATTCCAAACTGCATTATAAAAATTTTTTTTGAGATTTTTGGCAAAAAATTGCAATTTCTTGAGCTGCTTCGCCACGTCACGGCAAATCTCATTTGAAGCAGTCCTACACTAAAATATTTTTATAAAATGTGCCATGCGGCCTCACATATAAATAGCAGAACTGCTCTCAGCAGCACTCACCTGGTCTATTGCAGTCCCGTACCCATGACTGAGTCATGGCTGTGGGCGGGACAGGTCCAAGCAAATGCTGCATGAAGTATATATATAGCCTGTGGACAAAGCCTGATGACCCAATGTGAACAGTCACCAAACGCCAAAATCTATACAGATGGAATACATCCCAAATTGGGGTGCATAGCAAGGTGGAGGTCAACCACCGACCAATTCAACAAAGAAACAACAAAGAGCCAGCACCAATGTGCACTAAGGCATCAAATATTCCAAACTGCATTATAAAAATTTTTTTTGAGATTTTTGGCAAAAAATTGCAATTTCTTGAGCTGCTTCGCCACGTCACGGCAAATCTCATTTGAAGCAGTCCTACACTAAAATATTTTTATAAAATGTGCCATGCGGCCTCACATATAAATAGCAGAACTGCTCTCAGCAGCACTCACCTGGTCTATTGCAGTCCCGTACCCATGACTGAGTCATGGCTGTGGGCGGGACAGGTCCAAGCAAATGCTGCATGAAGTATATATATAGCCTGTGGACAAAGCCTGATGACCCAATGTGAACAGTCACCAAACGCCAAAATCTATACAGATGGAATACATCCCAAATTGGGGTGCATAGCAAGGTGGAGGTCAACCACCGACCAATTCAACAAAGAAACAACAAAGAGCCAGCACCAATGTGCACTAAGGCATCAAATATTCCAAACTGCATTATAAAAATTTTTTTTGAGATTTTTGGCAAAAAATTGCAATTTCTTGAGCTGCTTCGCCACGTCACGGCAAATCTCATTTGAAGCAGTCCTACACTAAAATATTTTTATAAAATGTGCCATGCGGCCTCACATATAAATAGCAGAACTGCTCTCAGCAGCACTCACCTGGTCTATTGCAGTCCCGTACCCATGACTGAGTCATGGCTGTGGGCGGGACAGGTCCAAGCAAATGCTGCATGAAGTATATATATAGCCTGTGGACAAAGCCTGATGACCCAATGTGAACAGTCACCAAACGCCAAAATCTATACAGATGGAATACATCCCAAATTGGGGTGCATAGCAAGGTGGAGGTCAACCACCGACCAATTCAACAAAGAAACAACAAAGAGCCAGCACCAATGTGCACTAAGGCATCAAATATTCCAAACTGCATTATAAAAATTTTTTTTTGAGATTTTTGGCAAAAAATTGCAATTTCTTGAGCTGCTTCGCCACGTCACGGCAAATCTCATTTGAAGCAGTCCTACACTAAAATATTTTTATAAAATGTGCCATGCGGCCTCACATATAAATAGCAGAACTGCTCTCAGCAGCACTCACCTGGTCTATTGCAGTCCCGTACCCATGACTGAGTCATGGCTGTGGGCGGGACAGGTCCAAGCAAATGCTGCATGAAGTATATATATAGCCTGTGGACAAAGCCTGATGACCCAATGTGAACAGTCACCAAACGCCAAAATCTATACAGATGGAATACATCCCAAATTGGGGTGCATAGCAAGGTGGAGGTCAACCACCGACCAATTCAACAAAGAAACAACAAAGAGCCAGCACCAATGTGCACTAAGGCATCAAATATTCCAAACTGCATTATAAAAATTTTTTTTGAGATTTTTGGCAAAAAATTGCAATTTCTTGAGCTGCTTCGCCACGTCACGGCAAATCTCATTTGAAGCAGTCCTACACTAAAATATTTTTATAAAATGTGCCATGCGGCCTCTCATATAAATAGCAGAACTGCTCTCAGCAGCACTCACCTGGTCTATTGCAGTCCCGTACCCATGACTGAGTCATGGCTGTGGGCGGGACAGGTCCAAGCAAATGCTGCATGAAGTATATATATAGCCTGTGGACAAAGCCTGATGACCCAATGTGAACAGTCACCAAACGCCAAAATCTATACAGATGGAATACATCCCAAATTGGGGTGCATAGCAAGGTGGAGGTCAACCACCGACCAATTCAACAAAGAAACAACAAAGAGCCAGCACCAATGTGCACTAAGGCATCAAATATTCCAAACTGCATTATAAAAATTTTTTTTGAGATTTTTGGCAAAAAATTGCAATTTCTTGAGCTGCTTCGCCACGTCACGGCAAATCTCATTTGAAGCAGTCCTACACTAAAATATTTTTATAAAATGTGCCATGCGGCCTCACATATAAATAGCAGAACTGCTCTCAGCAGCACTCACCTGGTCTATTGCAGTCCCGTACCCATGACTGAGTCATGGCTGTGGGCGGGACAGGTCCAAGCAAATGCTGCATGAAGTATATATATAGCCTGTGGACAAAGCCTGATGACCCAATGTGAACAGTCACCAAACGCCAAAATCTATACAGATGGAATACATCCCAAATTGGGGTGCATAGCAAGGTGGAGGTCAACCACCGACCAATTCAACAAAGAAACAACAAAGAGCCAGCACCAATGTGCACTAAGGCATCAAATATTCCAAACTGCATTATAAAAATTTTTTTTGAGATTTTTGGCAAAAAATTGCAATTTCTTGAGCTGCTTCGCCACGTCACGGCAAATCTCATTTGAAGCAGTCCTACACTAAAATATTTTTATAAAATGTGCCATGCGGCCTCACATATAAATAGCAGAACTGCTCTCAGCAGCACTCACCTGGTCTATTGCAGTCCCGTACCCATGACTGAGTCATGGCTGTGGGCGGGACAGGTCCAAGCAAATGCTGCATGAAGTATATATATAGCCTGTGGACAAAGCCTGATGACCCAATGTGAACAGTCACCAAACGCCAAAATCTATACAGATGGAATACATCCCAAATTGGGGTGCATAGCAAGGTGGAGGTCAACCACCGACCAATTCAACAAAGAAACAACAAAGAGCCAGCACCAATGTGCACTAAGGCATCAAATATTCCAAACTGCATTATAAAAATTTTTTTTGAGATTTTTGGCAAAAAATTGCAATTTCTTGAGCTGCTTCGCCACGTCACGGCAAATCTCATTTGAAGCAGTCCTACACTAAAATATTTTTATAAAATGTGCCATGCGGCCTCACATATAAATAGCAGAACTGCTCTCAGCAGCACTCACCTGGTCTATTGCAGTCCCGTACCCATGACTGAGTCATGGCTGTGGGCGGGACAGGTCCAAGCAAATGCTGCATGAAGTATATATATAGCCTGTGGACAAAGCCTGATGACCCAATGTGAACAGTCACCAAACGCCAAAATCTATACAGATGGAATACATCCCAAATTGGGGTGCATAGCAAGGTGGAGGTCAACCACCGACCAATTCAACAAAGAAACAACAAAGAGCCAGCACCAATGTGCACTAAGGCATCAAATATTCCAAACTGCATTATAAAAATTTTTTTTGAGATTTTTGGCAAAAAATTGCAATTTCTTGAGCTGCTTCGCCACGTCACGGCAAATCTCATTTGAAGCAGTCCTACACTAAAATATTTTTATAAAATGTGCCATGCGGCCTCACATATAAATAGCAGAACTGCTCTCAGCAGCACTCACCTGGTCTATTGCAGTCCCGTACCCATGACTGAGTCATGGCTGTGGGCGGGACAGGTCCAAGCAAATGCTGCATGAAGTATATATATAGCCTGTGGACAAAGCCTGATGACCCAATGTGAACAGTCACCAAACGCCAAAATCTATACAGATGGAATACATCCCAAATTGGGGTGCATAGCAAGGTGGAGGTCAACCACCGACCAATTCAACAAAGAAACAACAAAGAGCCAGCACCAATGTGCACTAAGGCATCAAATATTCCAAACTGCATTATAAAAATTTTTTTTGAGATTTTTGGCAAAAAATTGCAATTTCTTGAGCTGCTTCGCCACGTCACGGCAAATCTCATTTGAAGCAGTCCTACACTAAAATATTTTTATAAAATGTGCCATGCGGCCTCACATATAAATAGCAGAACTGCTCTCAGCAGCACTCACCTGGTCTATTGCAGTCCCGTACCCATGACTGAGTCATGGCTGTGGGCGGGACAGGTCCAAGCAAATGCTGCATGAAGTATATATATAGCCTGTGGACAAAGCCTGATGACCCAATGTGAACAGTCACCAAACGCCAAAATCTATACAGATGGAATACATCCCAAATTGGGGTGCATAGCAAGGTGGAGGTCAACCACCGACCAATTCAACAAAGAAACAACAAAGAGCCAGCACCAATGTGCACTAAGGCATCAAATATTCCAAACTGCATTATAAAAATTTTTTTTGAGATTTTTGGCAAAAAATTGCAATTTCTTGAGCTGCTTCGCCACGTCACGGCAAATCTCATTTGAAGCAGTCCTACACTAAAATATTTTTATAAAATGTGCCATGCGGCCTCACATATAAATAGCAGAACTGCTCTCAGCAGCACTCACCTGGTCTATTGCAGTCCCGTACCCATGACTGAGTCATGGCTGTGGGCGGGACAGGTCCAAGCAAATGCTGCATGAAGTATATATATAGCCTGTGGACAAAGCCTGATGACCCAATGTGAACAGTCACCAAACGCCAAAATCTATACAGATGGAATACATCTGAGAGCAGTTCTGCTATTTATATGTGAGGCCGCATGGCACATTTTATAAAAATATTTTAGTGTAGGACTGCTTCAAATGAGATTTGCCGTGACGTGGCGAAGCAGCTCAAGAAATTGCAATTTTTTGCCAAAAATCTCAAAAAAAAATTTTTATAATGCAGTTTGGAATATTTGATGCCTTAGTGCACATTGGTGCTGGCTCTTTGTTTGTTTCTTTGTTGAATTGGTCGGTGGTTGACCTCCACCTTGCTATGCACCCCAATTTGGGATGTATTCCATCTGTATAGATTTTGGCGTTTGGTGACTGTTCACATTGGGTCATCAGGCTTTGTCCACAGGCTATATATATACTTCATGCAGCATTTGCTTGGACCTGTCCCGCCCACAGCCATGACTCAGTCATGGGTACGGGACTGCAATAGACCAGGTGAGTGCTGCTGAGAGCAGTTCTGCTATTTATATGTGAGGCCGCATGGCACATTTTATAAAAATATTTTAGTGTAGGACTGCTTCAAATGAGATTTGCCGTGACGTGGCGAAGCAGCTCAAGAAATTGCAATTTTTTGCCAAAAATCTCAAAAAAAAAAAAAAAAAAAAAAAAAAAAAAAATTTTTATAATGCAGTTTGGAATATTTGATGCCTTAGTGCACATTGGTGCTGGCTCTTTGTTTGTTTCTTTGTTGAATTGGTCGGTGGTTGACCTCCACCTTGCTATGCACCCCAATTTGGGATGTATTCCATCTGTATAGATTTTGGCGTTTGGTGACTGTTCACATTGGGTCATCAGGCTTTGTCCACAGGCTATATATATACTTCATGCAGCATTTGCTTGGACCTGTCCCGCCCACAGCCATGACTCAGTCATGGGTACGGGACTGCAATAGACCAGGTGAGTGCTGCTGAGAGCAGTTCTGCTATTTATATGTGAGGCCGCATGGCACATTTTATAAAAATATTTTAGTGTAGGACTGCTTCAAATGAGATTTGCCGTGACGTGGCGAAGCAGCTCAAGAAATTGCAATTTTTTGCCAAAAATCTCAAAAAAAAAAAAAAAAAAAAAAAATTTTTATAATGCAGTTTGGAATATTTGATGCCTTAGTGCACATTGGTGCTGGCTCTTTGTTTGTTTCTTTGTTGAATTGGTCGGTGGTTGACCTCCACCTTGCTATGCACCCCAATTTGGGATGTATTCCATCTGTATAGATTTTGGCGTTTGGTGACTGTTCACATTGGGTCATCAGGCTTTGTCCACAGGCTATATATATACTTCATGCAGCATTTGCTTGGACCTGTCCCGCCCACAGCCATGACTCAGTCATGGGTACGGGACTGCAATAGACCAGGTGAGTGCTGCTGAGAGCAGTTCTGCTATTTATATGTGAGGCCGCATGGCACATTTTATAAAAATATTTTAGTGTAGGACTGCTTCAAATGAGATTTGCCGTGACGTGGCGAAGCAGCTCAAGAAATTGCAATTTTTTGCCAAAAATCTCAAAAAAAAAAAATTTTTATAATGCAGTTTGGAATATTTGATGCCTTAGTGCACATTGGTGCTGGCTCTTTGTTTGTTTCTTTGTTGAATTGGTCGGTGGTTGACCTCCACCTTGCTATGCACCCCAATTTGGGATGTATTCCATCTGTATAGATTTTGGCGTTTGGTGACTGTTCACATTGGGTCATCAGGCTTTGTCCACAGGCTATATATATACTTTATGCAGCATTTGCTTGGACCTGTCCCGCCCACAGCCATGACTCAGTCATGGGTACGGGACTGCAATAGACCAGGTGAGTGCTGCTGAGAGCAGTTCTGCTATTTATATGTGAGGCCGCATGGCACATTTTATAAAAATATTTTAGTGTAGGACTGCTTCAAATGAGATTTGCCGTGACGTGGCGAAGCAGCTCAAGAAATTGCAATTTTTTGCCAAAAATCTCAAAAAAAAAAAAAAAATTTTTATAATGCAGTTTGGAATATTTGATGCCTTAGTGCACATTGGTGCTGGCTCTTTGTTTGTTTCTTTGTTGAATTGGTCGGTGGTTGACCTCCACCTTGCTATGCACCCCAATTTGGGATGTATTCCATCTGTATAGATTTTGGCGTTTGGTGACTGTTCACATTGGGTCATCAGGCTTTGTCCACAGGCTATATATATACTTCATGCAGCATTTGCTTGGACCTGTCCCGCCCACAGCCATGACTCAGTCATGGGTACGGGACTGCAATAGACCAGGTGAGTGCTGCTGAGAGCAGTTCTGCTATTTATATGTGAGGCCGCATGGCACATTTTATAAAAATATTTTAGTGTAGGACTGCTTCAAATGAGATTTGCCGTGACGTGGCGAAGCAGCTCAAGAAATTGCAATTTTTTGCCAAAAATCTCAAAAAAAAATTTTTATAATGCAGTTTGGAATATTTGATGCCTTAGTGCACATTGGTGCTGGCTCTTTGTTTGTTTCTTTGTTGAATTGGTCGGTGGTTGACCTCCACCTTGCTATGCACCCCAATTTGGGATGTATTCCATCTGTATAGATTTTGGCGTTTGGTGACTGTTCACATTGGGTCATCAGGCTTTGTCCACAGGCTATATATATACTTCATGCAGCATTTGCTTGGACCTGTCCCGCCCACAGCCATGACTCAGTCATGGGTACGGGACTGCAATAGACCAGGTGAGTGCTGCTGAGAGCAGTTCTGCTATTTATATGTGAGGCCGCATGGCACATTTTATAAAAATATTTTAGTGTAGGACTGCTTCAAATGAGATTTGCCGTGACGTGGCGAAGCAGCTCAAGAAATTGCAATTTTTTGCCAAAAATCTCAAAAAAAAAAAAAAAATTTTTATAATGCAGTTTGGAATATTTGATGCCTTAGTGCACATTGGTGCTGGCTCTTTGTTTGTTTCTTAGTTATATATAACACACCTGTCACTTGATGTAAATATGCAACTTCTTTACCTGCTGTTAAAGCCGCCGTTCTCCTGAATCCGGCGATGTTTTTCCCTTGTTCCCAGCCCTCTCCGTTCCGGAGATATGGCCTCTTCATTGCTATATGTACTTCTAGTCTTTTTCATACAAGTGGGTGTGGTGATCGAGGAGACGCCCACAGAAGAGCAGAGGACCACGCCATGAGGATCAAAAGACTAGAAGAGGAGACCATATCTTAGGAACATAGAGGAGCAGGAACTAAAGAAAAATAATGCTGGATTCAGGAGAACAGCGGCATTTACACCATGTAGAAAAAAATTACATATAAATGAAAAGTGACAAGTTCAATTTAAAGTAGTGTTAGTTCTTAGCTTGCAGCGAAGTGAAGATAAACTGAAGTAAAGATGACAAATCATAGTATTTTCACTTTTGGGAAAGTCCTACTAAAAGTGGGGTTTTACCATCACTCTAGGGGTCCTAGCCTTACACTGAAATGCTCATAATCAAATATTTTATCTTGGTATCAAATACGTAATAGACCCTGATGATAAGTGAATGGCTCCACAGTGATGGGTTCACCTCAAAGTTTGATCAGATCCCAGGCTCATGGGCCCGGGTGTCACACTAGGTACGGGAAGTACCAAGCGAATGGTGAAAGGGAAGGGAAACCCTGTGTCTAGGGAGGGAGGAGATGGTGACCCCTGACCAAGCCTACCACTGGTCTCCAAGTTCCCTCACCACCCTAGATAGGATCCGCACCTATGCGCTGAGCAGGATACCTGACTCTAGGCTGACCCTGTATCTGGGCCCTAGGTAGGGAGCGGGTGGGATGAGGTCTTTCAACCCCACTAGGCGCTAAAGAAAACACAGGAATACCAAATAAGGTAAAAACCACAAACTACTTATCTGTAGACGACTCAGTAAGACATTCAGTAAAGAGCAGCAATGATCCTACAGATCACTGCCAGCCGCCTGCTTGCATCCAGAGCTTGTGAAGGAACTGAATATCACCAGCACAAGTCCAGGGAAAATTTGAGTATGTAAATCCAAGGGGAAATACAGATGATTAGCAGCTGAAGGGAAGAGGAGATCCGCAGGGTCCTAAAGGGAAAAGGATAAAAACCCAGCAAAGGGGATGCCTAGTACACTGAATACGGACAGACAGCATAATAGCAAATCGGAGAGCATTTTGCACAGCCAAACGCTCTAACCTTCTATTGACGGACACCACAGGACTGTCTGCCACTCGTGACACTGGGCCATTGCTTTGTTCCTCTGATCGTTCAAGTATGAGATCTCTTTTACTCATGGTGAGTTGTGAGATGAAGTAAGCCAGGATAACCATGACCAAACCTTGACGAGAAGTCCCAGCTCACTGGAGATGCAAACAATCGATGGAAACTCCCAAAAAATCATAAAGACCCCAAATATTTAGTTTTCTCATGAGGCCACGTACACCCACACAACAGATTTTTTTTTTTTTTTTTACTTTCCCTATGACACGAAAATGAAAAAAGAAAAAGTTTACCGTTTTTTTTAACTACAGATCCTAGGCAAAACTGTGTCACCATGGTAACAGACCACAATTAGACCCTGAGCAGTCTGACCCCACAGACTTATTTCTATCATTGACTGTTTATTATCATCACTACAGGATTGGACTATTCAGGGTTTAACAATCCGTTACTATTAAAATGTAAAAAGTCAATGTTTACATATGGGAATACCCAGAAGATTCATACACCCCATACATCATAGTGGGGGACATTACCTTATTAAGCCCCTCACTCTGAAAATTCCGCTTTTGCATACTGATGCTGGTCTGAAAGACACAAAGGAAATCAGATGAGCCGGTTACATCACTCTTGTTGTTATAGAATTTTTATTTGAGATTGCTTGCTCGTCAGTTCAAGGTACACAATTTGAAGGGGGAAGGGGTTGTAAATAAATGTGTTTTTCCTAGTTGGCCTCCATGGACCTTAATGTAATCAGGCTTGAAGTAGGATTCATTGTCTGGGGGGCTTGCGTGTCTATTGTTCCCTTGCAAGGGGCCTCCCTAATACACAATCCTGCAAACTGGCCAGAGACTGTCCTCCTTCATACTTGAAGGTACAGGAAAAACAAATGTCTAAGGGGGCAGGTATGAGCACTTCTGCCCATCAATTGGTCTGAACCCAGGAGAGGGAGGACAATAAGCCACACGTTTGGTCAGTGAGTTGGTGCTGTGAAGTAAAGGGAGAAGATCCGTTTCTGCAGCCGGGTCCTGGTGCCTATGAATGGACTGTAGAGATTGGTGCTGGATACACATGTTACGGTTGTGATATCCATCATCTGGATTTGAGAAACTACCCTACGTTGCATTTTTCATGCTTTTTCCTTGCTTGTTTTAATTAATAAAAGCAAATAAAATCATCCCAGCAAAGTCTATGAGAATCCTGACTTGCTGTGCACATGTTGCTTCTTATTTCCTTGCCGTTTTTGATGCTGAAAAAAGAAGCAGCATGTCAATTGTTTCTGCGTTTTTTCCTACTTTTTATCACCAATTGACTTCAATGGAGTCAGTGAAAAATGTAGGAAAAAACGCATGCTTTTTTGTGCGTTTTTGTGTGCTTTTTTGACGCCACTGCGGTTCCCTACAGCCATTTCCTCTTCTCCCGGTCTTTACTGTAGGACCTTGTTCCAGGGAAGTCCGGTAAAGTCACAAGGTGAATCGAGTTCATGCCAGCGTATCACTGGGATTTCCTGCAAATCCAATGGCATGAACTTGGGTCACCATGTGATGTCACCAGGGTCCCTGCATCTAGTCCACAGAGCCAGTGTTAGCAGACATTTTCTCATCTTGCGGTCTTTACGGCGGGACTTTGCTTCAGGGAACTCCGTTGACATAGGTAGCCTGGTCTGTGAGGCGATCCATACCTCGGTAACCCGGGGTCATCATGGTGACAACCCAGGGTTACCATGGCAGCGATTGGGTTCCTGTGATCGCATTACAGGGACCTGATCGCCAGGGAGAGTTAAGCGATTCCTCTCCCTGCCTCCTGAATGCTGCGATCATACTGCTGTGAGCGGCGCAGGCATTGCTCCTGGCAGCGAGAGTCGGGTCCCAGCTGTAAAATCACTCGGAGACCTGGCGGCGATCGCGAGTGCCTGAACCCCTGCAGTCGCTATGACTAAATAACGCATGGAAAAAAGCATGTGAA